>NW_027255556.1:0-25699 GCF_003086295.3 Arachis hypogaea
TATAATTATTTTTTTTAATTAAAATATTTAAAATTAATTATGAATTATAAATATATAATTTAATTACAATTAATTATTTTTTTTTAATTAAGTAAAAATGTTCAAAACATTTGAATATTTTAATGATAGATGGACATAGTTCAGATATATATCAATATTTAGTCTATAATATTTTAATTCATTGAATTTAAAAAGCAATTAATAATTTTAATTGTGATCATTTTTTTTTTATATTTTAGATAATAAATTTCTTTTTGCTAAAAAAAATGATCATATTCATTTTTTACATATAGATATATTAATATGCATTATTATTTAAACATAATAATTATTTGAATAATTATGTGAATAGATTTTATATTTTATATAAAATTAATAAAAAAAATATATTATATAATATTGTATACATATTTTATATTAATTAAATAATATTTTATATTAACAAATTTTTAAAAATATTGTATATAATTTATAAATATATAAAAATGTTTTATTTAAAATATTATATATCATTATAGTAATATAATTAAATTTAATATATATTATAAATAAATTAATATTACAATTAAATAGTATTGTTATAAATTGATAACAATAACGGATTACTTTAAAATATAAATTAAAAAAAAAAAATAATAAAAATTATAAATTTAAAAAAAAAAAAAAAAAAAAAAAAAAAAAAAAAAAAAGAAAAAAAAAAAAAAAAAAAAAAAAAAAAAAAAAAAAAAAAAAAATAAAAATAATAGTGATTTACATACGATGATAAATTTATACGTACGATACGTTTAAAATATGGATAAATAACAATAAAATATATAGAATTTATTTTTCACGTCAATATTTAAGTTTTTTTTTAAATATATAGTATATCACCACTTTTACTAAAAGATCCTTTTAATTAAATAAAAATAAAAAATATTTATTTATTTAATTTTATAAAAAGACTTAAACATCTTTCCTTTATTTGATTAGACAAAAATACCCTTTTAAATTAATCAAATTTTAAAATTCAATTAATCCTAATTTTATAATTTCAAATAATTGAAACAACAAAACAAAAAACACATTAAAAAAATAAAAAATTAAAATTATTCTTTTCATCTATGTTAAACATATTAAAAAAATAAAAAATCAAAATTATTCTTCATCTGCCTTCGGAAACCTTCTCGTTCAGCTATGAAGGTTTCAGTGTTCCACGTCTTCTCTCCTCTTCCTATCCTCTCTCTCTGTCTCTGTCTGCTCATCGATCTCTCTCATCTGTCTCTCCTGGTCAGGGTTCACCGCCAATGGCACGAGGCCCGCCATCTCCGATGCCGCCTGGGCAATTTGCACCAACCAGGCCCAGTGGTAGGCCTCCACAGCCTTTTCCTGTTCCGCCACAGTTTGGGCAGCAGCCTATGGGTCCTCCACCACCTGGTCAGATGGTGAGAGGGCCTCCTGCTCCGCCAAGGTCGGGGATTCCCGCCCCGTCTCCGCCTCATCCTGGGATGCCTCCTCCACCTGGCAGCGGCGTTCCGGTGTTCGGACCTCCTCGCCCAGGCATGCCTCCTCCACCGAACCCACAAAACCAGCAACAGCAGTAGTGGTAATGAACTAGGTAATTTCTTTTTTTTTTCTTCTTCTATTTTGATTTGTTTCTGATAACTAATATAGCTTGTGTCTTATGGTTATCTAGCATAATTTGTGTAGGATTATATTTATTTTTTTTTTGTCTAAGATTGTGATGTCTTGATAGACGAAGAGTGGTCATAGAAGTTCATGAAATTAAAATACGATGGGAATTTGCAGTTTTGAAATAAAAATGAAATTGTTCATCATGTATTTTGGTATTATGATTTGTAGATATGTTAGAATGCTATCACTAGAAGCAATTAGCTGCAGACAAAGAAGACAGTATTTGGCATATCATAGTCATACTCATAAACAGTTTATGAGTTTACTTTTGGATATAGGGTATAATCCTAATAAATCATTTTGTTAGTTTATGATTGAGTAACAGAAGGAAATCAGTTAGTTGGTATGAAGTTTATTAGTATAATGGTAGCAGCAACTTACATGAGTTTTGTGATAAACCTTTTGTCTTTCACTTGTACCTTTTTATATGTGGGTTTATTTATAGGGAATTTCTATGGATTTTCTTCCTTTGTGTTTGTGATTTGACTGTGAATCCTGCTAATTGAATTAGGTAGCCTTCATTGTCAAACAATTTTGGTTTATTTAAATAATAATGTAGCTAATTTGAACTATCTATGGATGACTTTACTATGAATAAACTATCTATAGATGCTTTTGTTCTCCCCCAAAATGAAATACACTGTCTCTCACTTTTCATAGTTGAGCTGAACCCGTGACCATGTATCTTAGATTTCAGTTTTCATTTTATTCTCTTATTCACTTATCCATAGTCATTGAAGTTGTTATTAATTCCAAGGTCAAACTCGATACCTCCTGCTGAAGATTCTCGTTTATCCTCAAGTCTGGATTCATTCCGTGGTTTTCATGCAGGATTGTAGTCAGCACAACTGTTTAGCTTTATTTTGGGCATTTCAATGCTAGTCAATGGTATTTTGCTAATAAATAACGGAATAAAATTTACTTGGTTAATATTTTTGTCTCTCTGTGGATGACAAATAACAGGAATTTGGATTCTCTAAAGTTTAAATTTCACTTTAGAGGGTAAAGTGTGATCTCTCACTATTTATTTCATAAGTGGGGCCAAGAAAAAAATATGAGAGAGAAACCATTCAATAATGAGAGATTACACTTTACTCTCTAAAGTGAAAATTGAAAATTCAGAGGATCCAAATTCAATAACAAAATCAAAAGAGAAGGAGAGGGAGGGGGTGGGGGGGAAGATAATTAGAATAACTTAGTATACTTCTGTCACATATGTTCCCGTTTTCTGTCGAATATATTTCATTGCCTTGCATAAAACAGATTTTCAGAACAAGCATGTTTTGTAGGATGTGATTAAATTTGTCACATCTATTTGGTATAAAGCTAATGTTCTTTTTAGAGGACTTTCCCACTTAAACATGTTGAGATTTGTAAGCTACACGTCATAGAAAGCACTTTAAATCCCCCTCTCTCCCTCTCCTTTTTTGTCCCATGATCTTCCATAGAGGATCTCTTACCATCCATTTCCTTTTATTATCTTCTCTCGTTCTTAATCATATTCTTTTTTATAGAAAAATGCATTTCATTAATCAAATAATAGAAATTATTGAAGCTGAATTAACTGATTGACCCCTTAGACTATATATTTGGAATATAAATTAAAGAGTGATTCTAGGTAACCAACTTTTTTGGCCAACATCAGCCAACTTTTTTAAAATTATTTTGTTTATTTTAAAATCTAGACGCTAACTCGTAAATCTTTAACCTTAAATCCTAAATTATAAACCTAAACACTAATGTTGGCTAACTAAAAGGTGGTTCTCTATACTTTCGTTAAATTAAAACATGATACAGATTGTATGTATCGTATGTTTTGTTTATCTCATTTTGGTTGGATACTTTTACATGAGCTGAATAATTTGGTATTAATATTATTATATGAGTAGTACATTCTATTCATTCTATATACCAAAAGTATTAACCACTAGTTAGAAGTGGGGCTGTCACCTGGTGTTTTCCGTGACCAATCTGTTCTTTAATTGTACGGTCATATCCATTGAATTATGTGCCTCTGATTTTTTTTATCTGCATTTTCAGCAACCTTTATTTTTTGCTGACATGTTAACATTACTTTCAGCCAGTTCACTGGTTATTGTAGAATCTGTGGGCTAAATTTTTTATGAAGAGATCCATTTTTTTGTATGGTCACTAGTTACAACTAATTTATTAAATCTTTAACTTGGATTTGTATTAGCATCTTGTAGTTCATTTTTGTCTTATCTACTCTGACCTATGGTTAACTAGCATCCCTCATTTTTTCTCTACTAAACAGAGATGTTTAAATTACTGTGCAGCTAAATTCGAGTTGTTATTGTTGGTGCTCTGAAGAATTGAAGATTTGGACCTTGGACATGTGCATGTTGCAAACCATCTTGTAGTTAAGCGGTGATTGTTGCTTGTACAACCTAGATCATTCTCTTGTTAGGGAATTTTTTAAAATGTGTTGATGAGAAGTTATATGTTAGAAAATCATGTTTTCGGGGAGGTTATGCTATTGTAGCCTGAGCATTAGACTTATAAATCAATTGTGTAGATTGTCAAGAAAGGAACAAAAATATGATGCCGGATTGCAAAGACAGTGTACTGATTTGTGAGTGTAGGACCGATCTGTGACCCCCATATATTTCCGATTACATAATATACTTATGACTTGGGTAATGTTGAGCAATCTTTTTAGCTATATACAATTATTAGATAAAGGATAGCTAGTGGTTCAAATAAAACGTTCCATGGATAATTTAAATGGAACAGTAAATGTGCTATTTGTTTCACCAAACATTTTCCCCCATTTTACTGGAAAACATTCATAATGGAAAATTTTGTAATCAGAACTTGCTTATTCTATATGTAAGAGATCTCAACTAACATAATTATACAACTTTCCTTTACAAGATTAACAACTCTAATACATATACAATTTTTCATCAAGCTGTGTCAGCCATGGATGGTATTTTAAAATCTACTTGGAATATCTTTCTTCTGATTTGAGCTGTTGGATTCTTTGCCGTAGTCTATGCCGGTGGTCATGAATTTTCCAAAGGCCATGTCTCAATATAACCGTTGAGTATATGCCATGTGTGATAATGGGAGCTAGAATGTTATTTGTCTGTCACATAACCATTGCCAATTAGTTTATCCTTGAAACTATTACACAAAACCGAAAAATATTTTCAGAAGATTATATAAAATGTAAAGATAAGAAGATTACTTGAATCCATTCAAAACCCAAGTAGAGGGCAAGAAGTCCTTCAAGAAGAGGGGAATATATCTTTTTCATTTGGCGCTTCTCATACCATGCTGCAAACCGAAAGCAGATAGTGCAATCAGACTCATGAAACAGATATAATAAGTAGAAACTGCTTAATCAATGACTAGTAGATATTATATCATAGAGAAACTTTATAACTTTATGACTTTATTCCACCACTTTCTGAACCAAATGAAACTTTGTTCAATCTATGAATCTATGAACTGATTCTAATGCTTTGCTGCAGGGATAAGTAATTGAACCTTCAAACAGCTTTTTCAAATCTTGACAGCCCGAGTGAGATTGCAAAACAGGTGCCACAACATAAGTGGGATCTGAAAGAAGTAAACAAATAAGCAAGAGATCGTTAAGCAAGCTTAAAAACAAAATAAGTCAATACAAAGGGAAAACATGTTGAAGGGCAATAAGAAGAGGACCTTTGGCGAGGTAGCCACATAATAGAGAGAACCAGTAAGAACAGCTGTGAGTACAGCTGCAAATGCTTGCGCAAAAGGTACAAATGGAGGCAATACCCCTGTCTACAATTTTGCAAATAAATCACCATTTAGCCACTGGAATGAAAACTTTTGCTTTGGATACTTGTAATAAGTAGCCCTTGTCAGATGGTATAACTGAAAAAGGAATAGTAACTTGAGCAATAGGTTATTGGTAGGAACTCGCGTCAACAACTTCTGTAAATCCAAAAGCTTTTGCTACGGCAACAACAAACACAATAACAAATAATGAACCAAGGATTGTGCTAGGTGAAAAAAAATATTCAGATCGATTTCAGGACTGATTTTGGCACCTTTTTCACACTTATGTGGATTCTTATCCACGCCAATTATTCGAGATGCTCCCCTTAGTTTTGACCTTGTGCAACCTAATTAAAGGAGAATTCATAAATTATCTTGTAGTTTGGAAATGATAATTAGTAATCAATTGAGAACTGAAAAGTTAAGATAGACAGAGTTTTGCTGCACTTACAGAAAGGCCAAAATTCCGAGACCAAATATCACCCCAGTTGATCCTTTTGTCACATTAGCAACATTCCATGCTGCGCCTAGACCTTCCATGAGTGACATAATCAATCAGAAACCAAGAATTTATCAATGGAATTAAGAGTTATGAATTCATCGAAGCAAGGCAGCAACTAGAGTTTAGTGGGCACTCTAATATTACTTTTAGATCAAGACTATACTCTAAGAAAATGCATGAAATGCCACTTTGATTCTAGACATATTATGTTTCAATACATGAAATCCACATATAAGAACCATTCCCAACCCAAGCAAAACGTGAACTTCTAAGTTTAAGTTAAGCAATCATTATTTCAGGCATTCAATAAGCCCAACAACACATGAAGTCAGTATTTTGTATTAACAACTTCTGAAGAGGCAGCAGCTATGTATGAGCGTGAGAATCCATCAACCCAGTTAAATAGTTTCCAGTAAGTATCAGAACAAGAAAATTACAAATACAAGAAATAGAAAGCCTAAGATCATTATGAAACTATACTTACTTTTAAATCATGTGAAAGTTTTAAATTTTCTTCAAGATCGCTTTTTCTTTTGGCCAACTCATTAGATGCAGCTGTGATGGCTTCATTTTGCTTGTCATTGACTGCCTAATAAACAAAAAATATGTGAATTTGGGAATTGTAGTTCAACAAACTGCTGAAAGATAACCATAAATACAAAGACATCAATAGTGATTTACTGAGTGAAACATAATAGAATAGTGAAAGACACACATATGAGCTGAGTAACTTTACCTTTTTTCCCTGATCAGGCAGCATATTCAAAACTGAGCATAAATGAACTTTTAATTATTTAAACAAAAGCTGCATTAACCAGCCCCTTCTCTCGGGTATAATCCAAATCACCCGAACTCCCACTTCCACTTCAAAATCCCAGAAAAAAGGGAAAACCCCACTTGCACTAGAACTCCCACATCAAGAGGGAATGATCAAAATGTAAAGAAATATCCCTCAGAGCTAATAAATAAGATAAAATATAAGCACATGAATCCAAAAATTGCAATTAACATGAGAAAAGCATGGATTGCATGTACAGAGGCAGCATCAAACTTAATTTCACAAGTACAGTTCAGCAGGCAGCAGGTAGAATCAGGTCACATGAAACAGAAACAGCACAGCAATGATCACACCAACATCATTCAGCAAACAAGCAGTATTAAGCCATGTTGGATAATCAAGAACGGAGCAATTATCAGGCCTAGAATCCTCTAACCACAACCTAGCTACCTAACAGCATATATATCTATCTATCCTAACAAACATAATTAATCCGCAATCTAACTAAAAATAACAACAGAATCAATAAAAGAAAGTAAAGAAACAAGCAGGAAGCAGGGATGAGGCAGGGACCTGGAATGTAGCAGAGACAGACTGGGAAATGGAAAGGGGAAGAAGAGCAGAAGTAGTGCCGCCCAGAGTTGGTGGTGGCTGGCTGAGCTCGCGGCGGAACATGCAGGGCAAAGAGATTCAGCTTCTCTCTGTGGCAGTGACGAGAGCGGGGGGGGGGGGCAGAAGCGTTCGAAGGGAAGAGGAGAGGCGAGAAGAGAAGAGGGAAGGTAAGAATGGTGGTCAGCTTGCCGGACGGTGGGTCGCCGGATGGAGAGCACGGAGAGAGAGGAGCGGTGAGAGGGGGTGAGAAGAGGAAGAAAAATAGCCAGAGAGGGAGGTGACTAATTTAGGGTTCAGCAGCTTCGTTTAGTTTAGCCTTTCCTTCTTTTTTCTTCTTTTCTTTTTTTTTTAAAGAGACAAAACGACGCAGTTTAGGGGTATTACTTTCAAACCAAAAATCCGCTAAAAAATCGGAAGGTTCTGTCGGTTTATCGGTTAACCATCGGTTCGATCGGTTTTTATTGATTTTTTGTCAAGCGGTTTCTGACCTATTCGAACTGGTTAGGTGACCGGATCTCGTTTATTCTGGTTGAACCGGCCAGTCCGGTTCAGTTTTTTAGAACCATGGTTACGTTCCTCTAACCAATGACACCGTTTTGAGCAAATTTTAGAAAATCGGTCGGGTCCTGGTTCGGTTCGACTGGCCGGTTCTCGACCGATTCGACGGTCCAACGACGGTTTCTGAATCTTTCGGTTTTGATATATGATCGATTCGTTTTTTATACCGGTTCACAGTTCGAACTGGTTTTCAGAATTTTGGTCCGGACCGCTTTTCCCCTCGGTTCACGATTTGACCGGTTCGACCAGTCGATTCGAACCATTTTCAAAACTGCGTTTTTTCCTTATTCCAAAAATCTGGCCAGGTGACGGTTCGGTTCGACCGACCAATCGTGGCCAGTTCGACGGTTCAATTGCGGTTTTTGAAATTGGGGGTTTTAACATTTGTCCGAGTTGTTTTTTGTAGCGGTTCAAGGTTCAACCAGTTCAACCGGCCGGTCCAAACCGATTTTCAGAAGATAGATTATAACCATTCTCTCCTGTTGTTTTTATTTTAAAATGCTTAATATATTTTAGTATCAAATTTTCAATTCAGCTTACAATACAGAAGTGGTTCAAGGAATCTAAATGCTAGAGTGAAAATTAAGCTTCATCTAAATTCAACTAAAATCGAACGAAAGACAGAAACATTAATTTTCAACAAGAGTCCATAAAAAATATAGTGCATAATAATTTTTTAAGTAAAAGAGATGAAACTAACAAGTCTTAGTAGTTAATATAAACTAAACATGACTACATGACAATTACAATTATTTAATTTTTGTTTGACTCATTTTGTTTATACTTATTGTAATTCCTAGTAGCAGATTCAATGACATTACGCAGCATCAAGTTGTGGGGCCTTAGAATCAAATCCAACGCAAGTCGCATCCTTGTACCATCATTAACCTGAAAAATATAAATATTTTAGGTTACCAACAAAACCATACACATTAGCAATTGAAGTACTATTTTTTTTCAGCAAAAGAAAATTACATTTATTGTATAACTATATGTCTTCCTATAGTTTGTCATCCAGGTTGCCATCCATACCCCACAATCATTACTGTGTTAAATAAGACGCGGTTAGCTTATGCAGATAAAAATTTAAAAGAGGAAAACACAAATACAGATATTCCTTACGAGCCAGGAGCTTGTTCTCCTATTTCTAGTATATCCACAAATGCAAAATCAAGTATCCTTGGCTTGAACGGAGTGTTGTATTTATAGAACGAGTCATACTTGAGCATATCTTCCAGATATTTTGCCTATTTATATAGGAAAAAAATTAAATAAAGGACGATATTTGAAACCTAAAAAAATGTCATAAAAGTGAAAATGGGAAAAGTTAATTTACCAGCTTTACTATACTCGATCTCTTTTGCTCTTTATCTGTAGCAATCGGTAGGGAGTCTAGCAGAATTGTTTGATGATTGCACAAATAAAAAATAACCAGATACCAATGTGTGTTGTTCTCGTTGACAAGTAAAAAAATCTAGCACAAACTTTCACGTATTAGAATAGAACTAGATACAAATTTTTTTAAATAAAAGGTATAGATCAGTTCATAAAGATAAATGCCAAAGTGTATAGGTAGTTGGTGATATGTTATGCTTTCTTATTCAATGACTACTTATTATGTTGATACCTCAACTTGGAAACAACACTAGATCCCGTTTATGGCTTGCTCAGCAAGAAGAATCTGTTGCTAAGAGAGCTCTTTTACAATAGATGAACGCAACGCTGCCTAAGATTAAACTGAAAAGGTCATCTTGCAAGGTTCAGGTTCATGTTCAGTTAGCATAATACCACAGAATGATCAACATTTTCTATCTCAACATTTTTTTGAAATTGATAATCCTTTGTCTCCTGACATTTTTAAATTAGAATCTGAGGTGTTAAGTGATCATGTTAACCCTCAAAGTCAAAATTTAATATTTAGATATTTCTTTTTACTATTTAACTTTTGAGTTTGTATTTTGATAAGATCATATGAATTTGGTTGATGATTTTTTGTGTAGTGTTTTAAATTTGGAAGATATTTTAAGATGTTTATTTATAATTTATTTATTATTTTATTCTATAGCGATTTTTCCGGTTGAATCATCGGTTGGACCGGTTGGATCAATAAACCAATAAACCAGTGACTAGAGCGGTTTGATGATCGATCCGGTTTTTAGAACTTTATTTACAAGTATAAAATAACAATTGTTAGACCAGCCCTATGCCAGTAATTAACAGTTGTTAGACCAGCCCGGCTTTTGGAGTGTTACCGGTTCAAAACGAAAGGCCTCCAAACGCCGTCGTTTTTATTTCTTCATTAAAAAAAAAAAAAAAAACAGATTCAGAAATCAAAACCCCTCTTCGATAGATACCCTTTGGCCCTTTCTCCCTCTGAAAACTTGGAAAGAAGTATAGAACTCAAAAACCCAACCCTAAACCCTCTTCGATACCCAGCCACCATCCCACTTTCATCGCCGAGCCCTTGCCGCCGGGTGGAACTGCCGTTGTCGCCATCACTTCTCATTCTTCCGTCGCCGCCACTTCCCTTCCTCCCTCGCCGCCGGTAAGCACTGCTGCTTCAATATATTTTTGCTTGTTTTGTAATAATGCTGATTCTGAGTTGCTGAGATAATGATACTGAATTAATGATTTTGTTAATTTTGCTTATTCTGAGTTGCTTATTTTCTGAAATAATATTGTTGTTGAATTTCTGATTTCTAATTTCATGAGTTAATTTTATTGATGGTTAATTTATTTAATTTGTTGAATGCTGGTGCGATTCTAAATTCAATTTAATTTTCATTCTGAGTTTGGAATTGGATTCAATTTAGTTTTTGTTGCTTATGTGTTGAAAAAGTGGCATTATTCTTTACAATAAACGGTACCTGAAGCCTGCAGTGCGATGAGTGAATCCATGTTTATGGCTGCTGCGTTAAACCCTCCCAAAACCCCCTTCAAAATCAACCTCACACCCGTTCTTCCGCCTCCCCCAACCTCCTCCGCACTCACTTTCAAACCAAACAACAACTTCCCCACACTCTCCGCCGCCGCACAACCACAACAACAAGAACACGCCGCTCTGCTCGACACTCTTCGCAACAGCACACGCAAGAACCAAGTGCTCCAATCCATCAGAACCACCTCCCCCTTCAACTGCCTCTCCGAAACAAATCTTCACCATACGGTTCTCGCCCTCACCTCCAAAACCAGGGGAAAGGTGCATATTTCCTTCTTTAATCCCTCTCCAATTTATCTACTCATTAATACAAATGAATGGAAGTCGAGATTTCTAGTAAAATTGCAACAGTAATATAAAAGCAGAAAACATTGCACTAAAAAAAAATCATTTGAAAAATTGATGAATTTGGTTACATGTGGTCTTATGGCACAGGTTAGAGACATATATGATAGTGGAGAGTACCTTGTTTTGGTTACTACTGATCGCCAGAGTGCATTTGATAGAATCCTTGCTTCAATTCCCTTCAAGGGACAGGTTTTGTGTTCTTATTCTCTAACCTTGTTCTTTGTATGAACAGTTTACTTGGTTGATCATGGATCACACTCAATGTTCTTTATTCCCACTTGCAGGTTCTTAACTAGACAAGCTTGTGGTGGTTTGAGAGAACCCAGCATATAACTGCTAATGCCGTTGTGTCCACTCCTGATCCTAATGTTACCATAGCAAAGAAATGTTCTGTTTTCCCTGTTGAGTTTGTTGGTGAGTATTTTGTTAATTGGTATTTCGGATTGGTGCTTGCATACACATTTTATCAAATGATTTCAATGGCTATGAATTGGCATATATGTTTGGTATAGGTTGTGGAGGAGGAGTTAGTTTGCTGGAAATGATAGCTTGAAAAGTACGATAGAAATAGAATATATTCAATTCTGTATTCTATAGACCCCTTTCTGAGGATATATTTAAAACTTACAAGCAGCAGAAATTCTACCAAGAAGTGTTTTTTTAAATAAAAGAAATTATATAAATAAAGCTTAAAACCAAAAGACAGATGAACATTTAACTCTCATAGAAATCATGCTTGGTCTTTGCCAATTGCGCCATGTATTTAACTTGTATACTTGTCAACCAAACCGATGTCTTTGGCACACATTGTTACTGAATAATGAATGATGAATATTTCATTAACTTATGTCACATTGCTCTGGATCTTTCTTTCTTCTTATACTCTCTCTCTTCACATGAAGTCTCAGGGAATATTGCTCTGCCTCTTTGCTTGGTAATATGACTATGATCAATCATCTTTGTAGTTTAGGGAATTTTTTTATCTTAATTTTTAAGGTTAAATAGGCATATTTTGAAGGATAGCAAAGCCATCCTTCTTTTTCGGGTATTGATATCAAAGTCATCTTTATCCAATTAGTTTTCCTTTTGGATTAACAAATTAATTGAGAAGACAAAAAGATGGAAGGAGATTCAGTGAAGTTAATAGGATTTTGGGGTAGTCCAGCTGTTCTAAGAGTGAAGTGGGCACTAGCAGTTAAAGGAATAGAGTGCCAATATGTGGAAGAAGATCTCAGCAACAAGAGTGACATGCTCCTTAAATACAACCCTGTCTACAAAAAGGTACCTGTTCTTGTGCACCAGGGTAAGCCCCTTGCTGAATCACTGCTCATTCTTGATTATATTGACGAGACTTGGAAGCAAAACCCTCCGCCTTTTTCTTGAGAATTTAGTTCATTATGCTTCTATTATGTATCATATATTACTATCTAATTGAAATATACTTATATTATGTATCATATATTACTATTTAATTTAATAATCAAATGTGTCACATGACACTCTTATTAAAATTGAGAGAAAATATTTTTTTTTCAAAATTAATAAACTCCTTTCCTAAATTCTCTCATCTATATCTCTCCATTTTTCTATTTCTCTCTACTATTTTTACTCTATATATAATTATATTTTATATTAGTAATTTGACAAATCAAAATATGTCATCCGATATTTTTTTATAATTAAAATGTTTTAAATGTAAAAGTATACATATTAAATTATTTTAAATTTTAGATAACGAATGTTAAAATTAATTATTAATAAAAAATTAGATTTTTTTCATATAAAAATAATAATTAAAAATTTTATTATTTAATTTTTTATCTGCATATATCTTGGTCTTCTTAGGCAGAGACTTTTGTCAACTTACGACTTTTTTGCAAAAGTAGTTTGATTTTATAGATCTTTTGTATCATGCATAATTTATACGGTCAGAACAAATTGAACTATAATTTTTAAAAAAATTATTCTCGTAATGTTATTATGGATAAAAATACTAGTTCTAATATAATACACAAATGCACTAATGCTAACTTAATATATGAATGATGCACAAATGAACTAATGCTAACTTGATGCATAAATGAACTGATACTAACTAATACCATTGGTATAATGAAAACTGAACTAATGCAATTTAACAAATTCTAATATAATATACAAATGCACTAAAACTGAACTAATGCAATTTAAGTAAAAAAAAGTAGAAATAGAACACCCTAATTTTAATTTTAATACAATTAATTTAAATTGCAGAATACAACAAGTTAATTAGATTTCAAAATACAAGCATAATTTTATAAACTAATTAACTTGTTGTATTCTGAAATTTAAATTAATTGTATTAAAATTAAAATTAGGGTGTTCTATTTCTACTTTTTTTTACTTAAATTGCATTAGTTCAGTTTTAGTGCATTTGTATATTATATTAGAATTTGTTAAATTGCATTAGTTCAGTTTTCATTATACCAATGGTATTAGTTAGTATCAGTTCATTTATGCATCAAGTTAGCATTAGTTCATTTGTGCATCATTCATATATTAAGTTAGCATTAGTGCATTTGTGTATTATATTAGAACTAGTATTTTTATCCATAATAACATTACGAGAATAATTTTTTTAAAAATTATAGTTCAATTTGTTCTGACCGTATAAATTATGCATGATACAAAAGATCTATAAAATCAAACTACTTTTGCAAAAAAGTCGTAAGTTGACAAAAGTCTCTGCCTAAGAAGACCAAGATATATGCAGATAAAAAATTAAATAATAAAATTTTTAATTATTATTTTTATATGAAAAAAATCTAATTTTTTATTAATAATTAATTTTAACATTCGTTATCTAAAATTTAAAATAATTTAATATGTATACTTTTACATTTAAAACATTTTAATTATAAAAAAATATCGGATGACATATTTTGATTTGTCAAATTACTAATATAAAATATAATTATATATAGAGTAAAAATAGTAGAGAGAAATAGAAAAATGGAGAGATATAGATGAGAGAATTTAGGAAAGGAGTTTATTAATTTTGAAAAAAAAATATTTTCTCTCAATTTTAATAAGAGTGTCATGTGACACATTTGATTATTAAATTAAATAGTAATATATGATACATAATATAAGTATATTTCAATTAGATAGTAATATATGATACATAATAGAAGCATAATGAACTAAATTCTCAAGAAAAAGGCGGAGGGTTTTGCTTCCAAGTCTCGTCAATATAATCAAGAATGAGCAGTGATTCAGCAAGGGGCTTACCCTGGTGCACAAGAACAGGTACCTTTTTGTAGACAGGGTTGTATTTAAGGAGCATGTCACTCTTGTTGCTGAGATCTTCTTCCACATATTGGCACTCTATTCCTTTAACTGCTAGTGCCCACTTCACTCTTAGAACAGCTGGACTACCCCAAAATCCTATTAACTTCACTGAATCTCCTTCCATCTTTTTGTCTTCTCAATTAATTTGTTAATCCAAAAGGAAAACTAATTGGATAAAGATGACTTTGATATCAATACCCGAAAAAGAAGGATGGCTTTGCTATCCTTCAAAATATGCCTATTTAACCTTAAAAATTAAGATAAAAAAATTCCCTAAACTACAAAGATGATTGATCATAGTCATATTACCAAGCAAAGAGGCAGAGCAATATTCCCTGAGACTTCATGTGAAGAGAGAGAGTATAAGAAGAAAGAAAGATCCAGAGCAATGTGACATAAGTTAATGAAATATTCATCATTCATTATTCAGTAACAATGTGTGCCAAAGACATCGGTTTGGTTGACAAGTATACAAGTTAAATACATGGCGCAATTGGCAAAGACCAAGCATGATTTCTATGAGAGTTAAATGTTCATCTGTCTTTTGGTTTTAAGCTTTATTTATATAATTTCTTTTATTTAAAAAAACACTTCTTGGTAGAATTTCTGCTGCTTGTAAGTTTTAAATATATCCTCAGAAAGGGGTCTATAGAATACAGAATTGAATATATTCTATTTCTATCGTACTTTTCAAGCTATCATTTCCAGCAAACTAACTCCTCCTCCACAACCTATACCAAACATATATGCCAATTCATAGCCATTGAAATCATTTGATAAAATGTGTATGCAAGCACCAATCCGAAATACCAATTAACAAAATACTCACCAACAAACTCAACAGGGAAAACAGAACATTTCTTTGCTATGGTAACATTAGGATCAGGAGTGGACACAACGGCATTAGCAGTTATATGCTGGGTTCTCTCAAACCACCACAAGCTTGTCTAGTTAAGAACCTGCAAGTGGGAATAAAGAACATTGAGTGTGATCCATGATCAACCAAGTAAACTGTTCATACAAAGAACAAGGTTAGAGAATAAGAACACAAAACCTGTCCCTTGAAGGGAATTGAAGCAAGGATTCTATCAAATGCACTCTGGCGATCAGTAGTAACCAAAACAAGGTACTCTCCACTATCATATATGTCTCTAACCTGTGCCATAAGACCACATGTAACCAAATTCATCAATTTTTCAAATGATTTTTTTTTAGTGCAATGTTTTCTGCTTTTATATTACTGTTGCAATTTTACTAGAAATCTCGACTTCCATTCATTTGTATTAATGAGTAGATAAATTGGAGAGGGATTAAAGAAGGAAATATGCACCTTTCCCCTGGTTTTGGAGGTGAGGGCGAGAACCGTATGGTGAAGATTTGTTTCGGAGAGGCAGTTGAAGGGGGAGGTGGTTCTGATGGATTGGAGCACTTGGTTCTTGCGTGTGCTGTTGCGAAGAGTGTCGAGCAGAGCGGCGTGTTCTTGTTGTTGTGGTTGTGCGGCGGCGGAGAGTGTGGGGAAGTTGTTGTTTGGTTTGAAAGTGAGTGCGGAGGAGGTTGGGGGAGGCGGAAGAACGGGTGTGAGGTTGATTTTGAAGGGGGTTTTGGGAGGGTTTAACGCAGCAGCCATAAACATGGATTCACTCATCGCACTGCAGGCTTCAGGTACCGTTTATTGTAAAGAATAATGCCACTTTTTCAACACATAAGCAACAAAAACTAAATTGAATCCAATTCCAAACTCAGAATGAAAATTAAATTGAATTTAGAATCGCACCAGCATTCAACAAATTAAATAAATTAACCATCAATAAAATTAACTCATGAAATTAGAAATCAGAAATTCAACAACAATATTATTTCAGAAAATAAGCAACTCAGAATAAGCAAAATTAACAAAATCATTAATTCAGTATCATTATCTCAGCAACTCAGAATCAGCATTATTACAAAACAAGCAAAAATATATTGAAGCAGCAGTGCTTACCGGCGGCGAGGGAGGAAGGGAAGTGGCGGCGACGGAAGAATGAGAAGTGATGGCGACAACGGCAGTTCCACCCGGCGGCAAGGGCTCGGCGATGAAAGTGGGATGGTGGCTGGGTATCGAAGAGGGTTTAGGGTTGGGTTTTTGAGTTCTATACTTCTTTCCAAGTTTTCAGAGGGAGAAAGGGCCAAAGGGTATCTATCGAAGAGGGGTTTTGATTTCTGAATCTGTTTTTTTTTTTTTTTTTTAATGAAGAAATAAAAACGACGGCGTTTGGAGGCCTTTCGTTTTGAACCGGTAACACTCCAAAAGCCGGGCTGGTCTAACAACTGTTAATTACTGGCATAGGGCTGGTCTAACAATTGTTATTTTATACTTGTAAATAAAGTTCTAAAAACCGGATCGATCATCAAACCGCTCTAGTCACTGGTTTATTGGTTTATTGATCCAACCGGTCCAACCGATGATTCAACCGGAAAAATCGCTATAGAATAAAATAATAAATAAATTATAAATAAACATCTTAAAATATCTTCCAAATTTAAAACACTACACAAAAAATCATCAACCAAATTCATATGATCTTATCAAAATACAAACTCAAAAGTTAAATAGTAAAAAGAAATATCTAAATATTAAATTTTGACTTTGAGGGTTAACATTATCACTTAACACCTCAGATTCTAATTTAAAAATGTCAGGAGACAAAGGATTATCAATTTCAAAAAAATGTTGAGATAGAAAATGTTGATCATTCTGTGGTATTATGCTAACTGAACATGAACCTGAACCTTGCAAGATGACCTTTTCAGTTTAATCTTAGGCAGCGTTGCGTTCATCTATTGTAAAAGAGCTCTCTTAGCAACAGATTCTTCTTGCTGAGCAAGCCATAAACGGGATCTAGTGTTGTTTCCAAGTTGAGGTATCAACATAATAAGTAGTCATTGAATAAGAAAGCATAACATATCACCAACTACCTATACACTTTGGCATTTATCTTTATGAACTGATCTATACCTTTTATTTAAAAAAATTGTATCTAGTTCTATTCTAATACGTGAAAGTTTGTGCTAGATTTTTTTACTTGTCAACGAGAACAACACACATTGGTATCTGGTTGTTTTTTATTTGTGCAATCATCAAACAATTCTGCTAGACTCCCTACCGATTGCTACAGATAAAGAGCAAAAGAGATCGAGTATAGTAAAGCTGGTAAATTAACTTTTCCCATTTTCACTTTTATGACATTTTTTTTATGTTTCAAATATCGTCCTTTATTTAATTTTTTTCCTATATAAATAGGCAAAATATCTGGAAGATATGCTCAAGTATGACTCGTTCTATAAATACAACACTCCGTTCAAGTCAAGGATACTTGATTTTGCATTTGTGGATATACTAGAAATAGGAGAACAAGCTCCTGGCTCGTAAGGAATATCTGTATTTGTGTTTTCCTCTTTTAAATTTTTATCTGCATAAGCTAACCGTGTCTTATTTAACACAGTAATGATTGTGGGGTATGGATGGCAACCTGGATGACAAACTATAGGAAGACATATAGTTATACAATAAATGTAATTTTCTTTTGCTGAAAAAAAATAGTACTTCAATTGCTAATGTGTATGGTTTTGTTGGTAACCTAAAATATTTATATTTTTCAGGTTAATGATGGTACAAGGATGCGACTTGCGTTGGATTTGATTCTAAGGCCCCACAACTTGATGCTGCGTAATGTCATTGAATCTGCTACTAGGAATTACAATAAGTATAAACAAAATGAGTCAAACAAAAATTAAATAATTGTAATTGTCATGTAGTCATGTTTAGTTTATATTAACTACTAAGACTTGTTAGTTTCATCTCTTTTACTTAAAAAATTATTATGCACTATATTTTTTATGGACTCTTGTTGAAAATTAATGTTTCTGTCTTTCGTTCGATTTTAGTTGAATTTAGATGAAGCTTAATTTTCACTCTAGCATTTAGATTCCTTGAACCACTTCTGCATTGTAAGCTGAATTGAAAATTTGATACTAAAATATATTAAGCATTTTAAAATAAAAACAACAGGAGAGAATGGTTATAATCTATCTTCTGAAAATCGGTTTGGACCGGCCGATTGAACTGGTTAAACCTTGAACCGCTACAAAAAACAACTCGGACAAATGATAAAACCCCCAATTTCAAAAACCGCAATTGAACCGTCGAACTGGTCGGTCGAACCGAACCGTCACCTGGCCGGATTTTTGGAATAAGGAAAAAACGCAGTTTTGAAAGCGGTTCGAATCGACTGGTCGAACCGGTCAAATCGTGAACCGAGGGGAAAAGCGGTCCGGACCAAAATTCTGAAAACCAGTTCGAACTGTGAACCGGTATAAAAAACGAATCGATCATATATCAAAATCGAAAGATTCAGAAACCGTCGTTGGACCGTCGAATCGGTCGAGAACCGGCCAGTCGAACCGAACCAGGACCCGACCGATTTTCTAAAATTTGCTCAAAACGGTGTCGTTGGTTAGAGGAACGTAACCATGGTTCTAAAAAACCGAACCGGACTGGCCGGTTCAACCAGAATAAATGAGATCCGATCACCTAACCGGTTCGAATCAGGTCAGAAACCGCTTGACAAAAAATCAATAAAAACCGATCGAACCGACGGTTAACCAGTAAACCGACAGAACCTTCTGATTTTTTAGCGGATTTTTGGTTTGAAAGTAATACCCCTAAACTGCGTCGTTTTGTCTCTTTAAAAAAAAAAGAAAAGAAGAAAAAAGAAGGAAAGGCTAAACTAAACGAAGCTGCTGAACCCTAAATTAGTCACCTCCCTCTCTGCCTATTTTTCTTACCTCTTCTCACCCCCTCTTACCGCTCCTCTCTCTCCGTGCTCTCCATCCGGCGACCCACCATCCGGCAAGCTGACCACCATTCTTACCTTCCCTCTTCTCTTCTCGCCTCTCCTCTTCCCTTCGAACGCTTCTGCCCCCCCAGCTCTCGTCACTGCCACAGAGAGAAGCTGAATCTCTCTGCCCTGCATCGTTCCGCCGCGAGCTCAGCCGGCCACCACCAACTCTGGGCGGCACTACTTCTGCTCTTCTTCCCCTTTCCATTTCCCAGTCTGTCTCTGCTACATTCCAGGTCCCTGCCTCATCCCTGCTTCCTGCTCTGTTTCTTTACTTTCTTTTATTAATTCTGTTGTTATTTTTAGTTAGATTGCGGATTAATTATGTTTGTTAGGATAGATAGATATATATGCTGTTAGGTAGCTAGGTTGTGGTTAGAGGATTCTAGGCCTGATAATTGCTCCGTTCTTGTTTATCCAATATGGCTTAATACTGCTTGTTTGCTGAATGATGTTGGTGTGATCATTGCTGTGCTGTTTCTGTTTCATGTGACCTGATTCTACCTGCTGTCCTGCTGAACTGTACTTGTGAAATTAAGTTTGATGCTGCCTCTGTACATGCAATCCATGCTTTTCTCATGTTAATTGCAATTTTTGGATTCATGTGCTTATATTTTATCTTATTTATTTATTAGCTCTGAGGGATATTTCTTTACATTTTGATCATTCCCTCTTGATGTGGGAGTTCTAGTGCAAGTGGGGTTTTCCCTTTTTTCTGGGATTTTGAAGTGGAAGTGGGAGTTCGAGTGATTTGGATTATACCCGAGAGAAGGGGCTGGTTGATGCAGCTTTTGTTTAAATAATTAAAAGTTCATTTATGCTCAGTTTTGAATATGCTGCCTGATCAGGGAAAAAAGGTAAAGTTACTCAGCTCATATGTGTGTCTTTCACTATTCTATTATGTTTCACTCAGTAAATCACTATTGATGTCTTTGCTATTTATGGTTATCTTTCAGCAGTTTGTTGAACTACAATTCCCAAATTCACATATTTTTTGTTTATTAGGCAGTCAATGACAAGCAAAATGAAGCCATCACAGCTGCATCTAATGAGTTGGCCAAAAGAAAAAGCGATCTTGAAGAAAATTTAAAACTTTCACATGATTTAAAAGTAAGTATAGTTTCATAATGATCTTAGGCTTTCTATTTCTTGTATTTGTAATTTTCTTGTTCTGATACTTACTGGAAACTATTTAACTGGGTTGATGGATTCTCACGCTCATACATAGCTGCTGCCTCTTCAGAAGTTGTTAATACAAAATACTGACTTCATGTGTTGTTGGGCTTATTGAATGCCTGAAATAATGATTGCTTAACTTAAACTTAGAAGTTCACATTTTGCTTGGGTTGGGAATGGTTCTTATATGTGGTATTTCATGTATTGAAACATAATATGTCTAGAATCAAAGTGGCATTTCATGCATTTTCTTAGAGTATAGTCTTGATCTAAAAGTAATATTAGAGTGCCCACTAAACTCTAGTTGCTGCCTTGCTTCGATGAATTCATAACTCTTAATTCCATTGATAAATTCTTGGTTTCTGATTGATTATGTCACTCATGGAAGGTCTAGGCGCAGCATGGAATGTTGCTAATGTGACAAAAGGATCAACTGGGGTGATATTTGGTCTCGGAATTATTGGCCTTTCTGTAAGTGCAGCGAACAACTCTGTCTATCTTAACTTTTCAGTTCTCAATTGATTACTAATTATCATTTCCAAACTACAAGATAATTTATGAATTCTCCTTTAATTAGGTTGCACAAGGTACAAAACTAAGGGGAGCATCTCGAATAATTGGCGTGGATAAGAATCCACATAAGTGTGAAAAAGGTGCCAAAATCAGTCCTGAAATCGATCTGAATATTATTTTTTCACCTAGCACAATCCTTGGTTCATTATTTGTTATTGTGTTTGTTGTTGCCGTAGCAAAAGCTTTTGGATTTACAGAAGTTGTTGACGCCAGTTCCTACCAATAACCTATTGCTCAAGTTACTATTCCTTTTTCAGTTATACCATCTGACAAGGGCTACTTATTACAAGTATCCAAAGCAAAAGTTTTCATTCCAGTGGCTAAATGGTGATTTATTTGCAAAATTGTAGACAGGGGTATTGCCTCCATTTGTACCTTTTGCGCAAGCATTTGCAGCTGTACTCACAGCTGTTCTTACTGGTTCTCTCTATTATGTGGCTACCTCGCTCAAAGGTCCTCTTCTTATTGCCCTTCAACATGTTTTCCCTTTGTATTGACTTATTTTGTTTTTAAGCTTGCTTAACGATCTCTTGCTTATTTGTTTACTTCTTTCAGATCCCACTTATGTTGTGGCACCTGTTTTGCAATCTCGCTCGGGCTGTCAAGATTTGAAAAAGCTGTTTGAAGGTTCAATTACTTATCCCTGCAGCAAAGCATTAGAATCAGTTCATAGATTCATAGATTGAACAAAGTTTCATTTGGTTCAGAAAGTGGTGGAATAAAGTCTTAAAGTTATAAAGTTTCTCTATGATATAATATCTACTAGTCATTGATTAAGCAGTTTCTACTTATTATATCTGTTTCATGAGTCTGATTGCACTATCTGCTTTCGGTTTGCAGCATGGTATGAGAAGCGCCAAATGAAAAAGATATATTCCCCTCTTCTTGAAGGACTTCTTGCCCTCTACTTGGGTTTTGAATGGATTCAAGTAATCTTCTTATCTTTACATTTTATATAATCTTCTGAAAATATTTTTCGGTTTTGTGTAATAGTTTCAAGGATAAACTAATTGGCAATGGTTATGTGACAGACAAATAACATTCTAGCTCCCATTATCACACATGGCATATACTCAACGGTTATATTGAGACATGGCCTTTGGAAAATTCATGACCACCGGCATAGACTACGGCAAAGAATCCAACAGCTCAAATCAGAAGAAAGATATTCCAAGTAGATTTTAAAATACCATCCATGGCTGACACAGCTTGATGAAAAATTGTATATGTATTAGAGTTGTTAATCTTGTAAAGGAAAGTTGTATAATTATGTTAGTTGAGATCTCTTACATATAGAATAAGCAAGTTCTGATTACAAAATTTTCCAGTTATGAATGTTTTCCAGTAAAATGGGGGAAAATGTTTGGTGAAACAAATAGCACATTTACTGTTCCATTTAAATTATCCATGGAACGTTTTATTTGAACCACTAGCTATCCTTTATCTAATAATTGTATATAGCTAAAAAGATTGCTCAACATTACCCAAGTCATAAGTATATTATGTAATCGGAAATATATGGGGGTCACAGATCGGTCCTACACTCACAAATCAGTACACTGTCTTTGCAATCCGGCATCATATTTTTGTTCCTTTCTTGACAATCTACACAATTGATTTATAAGTCTAATGCTCAGGCTACAATAGCATAACCTCCCCGAAAACATGATTTTCTAACATATAACTTCTCATCAACACATTTTAAAAAATTCCCTAACAAGAGAATGATCTAGGTTGTACAAGCAACAATCACCGCTTAACTACAAGATGGTTTGCAACATGCACATGTCCAAGGTCCAAATCTTCAATTCTTCAGAGCACCAACAATAACAACTCGAATTTAGCTGCACAGTAATTTAAACATCTCTGTTTAGTAGAGAAAAAATGAGGGATGCTAGTTAACCATAGGTCAGAGTAGATAAGACAAAAATGAACTACAAGATGCTAATACAAATCCAAGTTAAAGATTTAATAAATTAGTTGTAACTAGTGACCATACAAAAAAATGGATCTCTTCATAAAAAATTTAGCCCACAGATTCTACAATAACCAGTGAACTGGCTGAAAGTAATGTTAACATGTCAGCAAAAAATAAAGGTTGCTGAAAATGCAGATAAAAAAAATCAGAGGCACATAATTCAATGGATATGACCGTACAATTAAAGAACAGATTGGTCACGGAAAACACCAGGTGACAGCCCCACTTCTAACTAGTGGTTAATACTTTTGGTATATAGAATGAATAGAATGTACTACTCATATAATAATATTAATACCAAATTATTCAGCTCATGTAAAAGTATCCAACCAAAATGAGATAAACAAAACATACGATACATACAATCTGTATCATGTTTTAATTTAACGAAAGTATAGAGAACCACCTTTTAGTTAGCCAACATTAGTGTTTAGGTTTATAATTTAGGATTTAAGGTTAAAGATTACGAGTTAGCGTCTAGATTTTAAAATAAACAAAATAATTTTAAAAAAGTTGGCTGATGTTGGCCAAAAAAGTTGGTTACCTAGAATCACTCTTTAATTTATATTCCAAATATATAGTCTAAGGGTCAATCAGTTAATTCAGCTTCAATAATTTCTATTATTTGATTAATGAAATGCATTTTTCTATAAAAAAGAATATGATTAAGAACGAGAGAAGATAATAAAGGAAATGGATGGTAAGAGATCCTCTATGGAAGATCATGGACAAAAAGGAGAGGGAGAGAGGGGGATTTAAAGTGCTTTCTATGACGTGTAGCTTACAAATCTCAACATGTTTAAGTGGGAAAGTCCTCTAAAAAGAACATTAGCTTTATACCAAATAGATGTGACAAATTTAATCACATCCTACAAAACATGCTTGTTCTGAAAATCTGTTTTATGCAAGGCAATGAAATATATTCGACAGAAAACGGGAACATATGTGACAGAAGTATACTAAGTTATTCTAATTATCTTCCCCCCACCCCCTCCCTCTCCTTCTCTTTGATTTTGTTATTGAATTTGGATCCTCTGAATTTTCAATTTTCACTTTAGAGAGTAAAGTGTAATCTCTCATTATTGAATGGTTTCTCTCTCATATTTTTTTCTTGGCCCCACTTATGAAATAAATAGTGAGAGATCACACTTTACCCTCTAAAGTGAAATTTAAACTTTAGAGAATCCAAATTCCTGTTATTTGTCATCCACAGAGAGACAAAAATATTAACCAAGTAAATTTTATTCCGTTATTTATTAGCAAAATACCATTGACTAGCATTGAAATGCCCAAAATAAAGCTAAACAGTTGTGCTGACTACAATCCTGCATGAAAACCACGGAATGAATCCAGACTTGAGGATAAACGAGAATCTTCAGCAGGAGGTATCGAGTTTGACCTTGGAATTAATAACAACTTCAATGACTATGGATAAGTGAATAAGAGAATAAAATGAAAACTGAAATCTAAGATACATGGTCACGGGTTCAGCTCAACTATGAAAAGTGAGAGACAGTGTATTTCATTTTGGGGGAGAACAAAAGCATCTATAGATAGTTTATTCATAGTAAAGTCATCCATAGATAGTTCAAATTAGCTACATTATTATTTAAATAAACCAAAATTGTTTGACAATGAAGGCTACCTAATTCAATTAGCAGGATTCACAGTCAAATCACAAACACAAAGGAAGAAAATCCATAGAAATTCCCTATAAATAAACCCACATATAAAAAGGTACAAGTGAAAGACAAAAGGTTTATCACAAAACTCATGTAAGTTGCTGCTACCATTATACTAATAAACTTCATACCAACTAACTGATTTCCTTCTGTTACTCAATCATAAACTAACAAAATGATTTATTAGGATTATACCCTATATCCAAAAGTAAACTCATAAACTGTTTATGAGTATGACTATGATATGCCAAATACTGTCTTCTTTGTCTGCAGCTAATTGCTTCTAGTGATAGCATTCTAACATATCTACAAATCATAATACCAAAATACATGATGAACAATTTCATTTTTATTTCAAAACTGCAAATTCCCATCGTATTTTAATTTCATGAACTTCTATGACCACTCTTCGTCTATCAAGACATCACAATCTTAGACAAAAAAAAAATAAATATAATCCTACACAAATTATGCTAGATAACCATAAGACACAAGCTATATTAGTTATCAGAAACAAATCAAAATAGAAGAAGAAAAAAAAAAGAAATTACCTAGTTCATTACCACTACTGCTGTTGCTGGTTTTGTGGGTTCGGTGGAGGAGGCATGCCTGGGCGAGGAGGTCCGAACACCGGAACGCCGCTGCCAGGTGGAGGAGGCATCCCAGGATGAGGCGGAGACGGGCGGGAATCCCCGACCTTGGCGGAGCAGGAGGCCCTCTCACCATCTGACCAGGTGGTGGAGGACCCATAGGTGTGCAAACTGTGGGGAACAGGAGGCGTGGAGGCCTACCAGGGCCTGGTTGGTGCAAATTGCCAGGCGGCATCGGAGATGGGGGCCTCGTGCCATGGCGGTGACCCTGACCAGAGAACAGATGGAGAGTCG
>NW_027255557.1:0-25453 GCF_003086295.3 Arachis hypogaea
GAGAACCAGAAAAAATAAAACATGTGTCACTATGATAGATTATGCACTATACAGAGTTGTAACTTTTACTGTCTGTTAATTCTGTTAATCTACCTTTTTTCTAAATTCAATTATTAAAAATATAGAATCTAAATTCTTGTTCACTTATTCTATAATATAATTTTATCATTTAATATTAGTTCTTCAAAATTCTGATCAATAATGAAATTCTTTTTTTCTTTCTATTTTCTTCTGATTTTTTTATTAAATTTTTCTTTAAGTTCACCTTGTGTTGTACTTTTATGATATCAAAGATATTACAGTTCGTAATAAGTAAAGAACAAGAAAATAAAGCACATAAATTGTCAATTTGTTGCAATAAATTTCAATAATATAGATAAATTTTTATAAAATAATATTTTAAAATTGAAAAATATATTACATGTACAAAAAGAATTAAAATATGATTATAATGATAAACAATAGTTTAATAATATAAATGAAAAAATAAATATTATAATATGTTATCAATAAATTATACACAATTTGATGACTTAAAATCAATTTGGAATATTTATCATTATCTAAATAGAAATAATTTAATGAAAGCTTAATATTTCAATCGAGATCTGTAAAAATATATTGATCAAACAATTGATCATATTCTTAAATAATAATGAAATCATTAAATCAATTTGATCTAATGAAATATTTCATGTATATTTGTGTTAGCAAGATCAAAATATTATGTATTATAATGTAATCCAATAACATGTCTAATTGAAAAGATAGTTTAAATAACATTCATTTTCAGAGATTTAAGTGCTTCGAAAAGAAGGAAATTTTAAAAGAGATTTCTTCAATGAGATAGTTAAACCTATCAGTCATAAAATGATCATAACAAAATAATATTAAAATTATTTATTTGAAAAATAAAATAAATTGTTATAGATAATAGATCATATAAGAATTATGAGGTATATGCATGAAGGATAAACATTAAATATTTTAAATGAAGATACATAAAATAAAATAATTTATAATAATAGATTTCAGTAATTTAGCCTATAATTTTGTAATATTGCATAACCGGAAGTCATATAAATTTATCTGATTCATAACATTATTTTATAATTACAATAGATAATTTTAAAAAAGAGTAATATGAATAATCAGTTATATGTTTAATAACATGTTTAATTTCCTTTTTGTAATTATGTGACATTAAAATTGATTTGAAACATATCATGTTAATCTTTAAATTTTTATGTACTAATTACAAAAATTGATTATGATATTATTATATTTATTAATAATTTTTTTTAATTACATGTATGACATATAGGCATATATAAAAAAAAGTACACTCAAAAGTTTACATGTATCAAAAGTATATAATTAAATCTTAAAAGTTATAGTCATACAACCAAAAGTAACTGCATCAGTAAAAAAAATAATTCTGTTTACACAGACTATTTTAACAGAAAGTACTCGAATTTGATCTCGTTATTCTGTTATTGTTGATGTGATGTCTCAAGTATTTTCATTGTTTTGTTTGCTAGCAGGTGCTTCCACTATTGTTCTGTCTAGCCACAGATTTTGACGCTCTTGAACCCACCCCATTCCACATCTACCATAACTCCAAACGTAAAACTAATTCTGTAGAAGAACCCGGTCTCCATGAAGGCGCCATGATTCTCAGATGACAACGCAATCAAAGCACAGAATACATGACAGTTACAACAAATCCATTATCTTTTATTTCAAATTATCCTCAACGTGTACGTAATAGAATGAAAAATTAAAATACAATTATATTTAAACAATTATTTGTATTATTTTTATTAATTTATTCAAAAAATAATTAAATTTTGAAGCTAATTGGTATAAAATATTACATATATAAAACTAAGAAAATTTTTTATTTGTATAAGAATGAGCCTAATAAATAATTATTTTATTAATATATAATTAAGAGTATTTCTTTTTTTGCCAACGAGTTATAGTTCAAATGACATAGTCTCTATATTCACCTAAGAGTTGGTAAAAAAATAAGAATACTTTTTTTTTATTAACTTTTTTAAACATTAATTATTTATTTTACATACAATATAGAAATAAATGAATATAATATTTATTGAGTAGACACGTAAAAAAAATTTATTGTCATAGTATTTGAACCAAAGAAAAAAAAGTATTATTTTAAGAAAAACTAATAATATATTTTTAATAATATTCTTAATACAAAATAATAAATTTTAAATATTTTTTTAAATAATATATATTAACTAAAATAATATAATTATCCCAAATAATATATTATAAATATAGTAAAATGACATATTTTAATAAAAAAATTGTTAATAAAAACTTATATGAATTTTTGTTTTGCACAAAATAAAATTATTATATGTTTGTTTGTTTTTTACGTTGTATATATGTTTTTTAATTAAATTAGTATAATACAAAATCTTTTATCATTCTGTTCATATTTAATGTTTTAATTTTATTTCTCACAAAATAAAATTATATATATATAACACAAAATTTTTTATCATTATGTTTATATTTAATATTATAATTTTATTTCACATAAAACAAAATTTATTTAAATTTTAATATTATATACATAATATATATATATATATATATATATATATATATATATATATATAAAACACAAAATTTTTTAGCGTTGAGTTTATATTTAATATTATAATTTTATTTCACACAAAACAAAATTTATTTAAATTTTAATATTATATACATAATATATATTTAATATTATTTTTTTTTAAGATTCTAATATATTTTTTTTTTAGATTTAGTACATGAATTTTCAACTTATTTTTTATGTATTATTTATTTTAATTCTAAAATCCAATAATTTTTTTTACAGACATGTTGTTTTTAATATTTATATACTATTTTTTTTATTTTGAACTTCAGCCCAATACCTGAGACTTACAAAAAAAAAAATCTAAAACTTATCAAAAAATGATTAACCTGATTAACAGGTTACCTTTTTAAATCCAGACCATTCAAATAAAATGTAATAAATGAAGAGTTCAGATTTACGAATTCACAAGGTGTGCAGCACTCCATACTTAACAAGGAGCGTTTAAGGATTCGTCGACATATACCTATATTTTGTTTACAGTGTAAAAATCATCTCGTTTACACTGTAAATGAGATATGGCAAGAGAATTTAAATCGGTAAATTCTCGTAAAAATATTTATTTTGATAAATATTATATTTATTTTATTTATTAAAATAAAAAATCCGACCAGTAGGGGAAAGTAAAATTTGAATTTTATTCTAGTTTTATTTATAGGTTAAAATTTTTTTTTTAAAACTCAATCATATTTTTAGAATCTCTCCACTCTAATTCTACTAATATCCTAAAGTTCTCAATCTTACCTTATCCAATCTTATCTCCAGCAAAATCAAAACTTTTAAATAAATATAAAATTTAATTATTCTATATTTTATACATATTAATAAAATAAAAATAAAAAATTAAATTTAAATTAAAATTAAAAATAATAAAATTTTAAAAAAATTTAACATATACAATTATAAATAACATGATCATCAAGTTCTTAATAAAATTAAAATAATATAAATAAAAATAAATATTTTATCATTTTTTTCTAATTTTAAATTTTTGTAAGTTGCAATATTACTTTTTAAATAACAAACATACTAAATTAATAATTTAAATAATTAGCTTAATAATTATTTTAATTTTTTTTAAAATATCATCGTATAATATATTAGAAGTGTCATCCTATCCTATCCTATTCATAGCGAATCGGATTAAATCAGATTGAGTATCCGCAAGTATGATATACGATGCCAGTCCTACAAAAAAGTTACTTTTCCCCCATTTGGTTTTTACGTAGGTTTCTGTTCTCTTTCCAACTTCATCAAGTGTGGTTATGTAAAAAAAAAAACAAACAAACAAACAAAAAAACAAAATCTAGCGTTCTGAAAGAAATTAATTGTCTTACTGTATTGCTTATATTTTTTGGATATATTATAATTTTGTCATTTCCTAATAATTGTCCTAACAAGAAATATATAGACTAAAAAAACCAACAAAATATTCCTAAATAGTCATTTGGACTGAATACATTGCAATAGCAGGCTCTAATTTTATTATTCTTCCATTAAGTAATGGTGTCTTGTTCAAAAAATTAAGGGACAAGATAAAATAAGATAGTGGAACTCAGGTTTTCTACACATGTACTAAAATTCTAACTGTTCTCTACTCCATCTATAAATAAATTACTTATGCTCATCACCATCATATGGTTTCACAGTTCATCTCACAACACACATCATATATATGCATTATCCTTGCACCTAAGTGAAATCTAACATAGTTCTTGCAACTAATCTTAAGTTGGCCCTCCTTTATTTAACAATTCAAAAAACATTATACGTTAAGGCCAATTCTATGATGAAGAGGTTTTTGCATGCATAGAATGAAGAGAACTAGAGAAGTATTTAATCTCATTTTAAAAATAAATAAAAATAAAATGATATATTTTGTGTGATAGCTATCCAACCATCCCTCGTTGAGAATTATCTCTTCATCGTTTTCCCTGTCCATCATAGCATGCACAATGCAAAAAACATAAAAACTCCATTAATATTACATTAATTCCAATAATAGAACAAAGTCAACTAAGAATGCAAAAATATGACATAGAAACGCATGAACTGTTTTTTCTTATTATTACATATTCATAAAGAAACAACTAGCCAGCAATCCTTAATTGAGCATAATAGTAGAGGCCAATCCTTAATTATCCTTTCAACCAAGTCAGAAACCTGCTTAAGTTCTTTGAAGAAGTACTTCCTTCTTCCATATTCTGCTTTAGCTTCTCCATCAGCTTATGAGACCTTGATCTCGTATTCTCATTACTAAGCAACTGATCCACTTTTGCCTTTATCTCTTTACGTGACACTAATCCCTTTTCATCCGAATCAAATGCCATCCCAACCTTCAATGTATCACAAACATAATTCTTGTTGAAAAGTTGGTCTGCGAAATACGGCCAACACAGGAGAGGCACTCCATTAGACAAAGCCTCTATGGTCGAATTCCAACCGCAATGACTTACAAAACAAGCTATAGCAGGGTGACTTAGCACCTTCTTTTGAGGAGCCCATCCAGTTATTTTACCTCTATAACCCTTGAATTCAAGAGGGAGACACATTTTATTGGTGCAATTAGGATCTTGACGCACAACCCAAAGAAAAGGTCTATTGGTGAGTTCAAGTCCAAGTGCAAGTTCTGTGAATTGTCTTTGGTCAAGTAGTGTGTGACTACCAAAGGCAACATAAACTACAGAACAATGAGGTTGTTGATCTAGCCAACTCATGCAAGATATATCTTCTTTCCAGAATTGTCCAGATGATTTTGTAGTTGCCCTTGTCAATAATGGGCCTATTGGCGATAATAGCTTTGGTACTAAGGAAAATGCTTCAGGTTCAAGTTCTTGAATGCTGTTACAGAGATACCACTCTGTCAAATTTGAATGACGCATGCAGTGCACCACATATTTAAACATTCTCTTTTCAACTGACGGATCAAAGAGATTTCGCCACCAACTAGATCCGATGTCCATACCAGGAATGTAAGAGGATAACCATAATGGTTTTTTTGAGATCTCAAATCCTGCAATTCAAAACAAGATAAACTTATTTTTTAACCAAAGGAATACAACATGTGTGTGTGAGACTGTGAGATGTGATGTGATATTAATAAAATTAGAGAAAGTCTAGGGCCACCAGATTTTATGGTTTTTAGCTTACTATGATGTTTTTAATGGTGTGAGATTGCATCTAATAGTGTAGAATCATTCAATTTTTTTTTATGGTTAAGTGCTGACCAGAATTTAACAAAAGTGCTGGCCTCCTAACACTTCTCATAAAATTATTGGGAGCCACTTGAATAAAGACGTCTAAAACATAAAGATGTTTTCTAATAATTAAAATTTAACACATATAATTGATTAAATCGTGTTATTTTTGTCAAAATTAAGCCAAAAAAGTTAATTTGACTAAAAAAATGGTGAATCAAATCTTAAACTGGTCTAAATTAATATTTTTTTTATAAAAATTGACTACAATACGCTTATTATAAAAAATGACTAAAATATTCCTATTATATATATTAATTTTGATAATTCTAAATTCTAGCACTTTACTTCTTGTCATAGGATTAAAATTTAAAGTTTTTAAAATTAATATATATATAGGATATTTTAGTTATTTTTTATAATAGAAATATTATAGTCATTTTCTATAAAAAAAATATTAATTTAGACCAGTTCAAAATTTAATTTATTAATTTTTTGGTTAAACTGATTTATCTGATCTAATTTTAATAAAAATAACACATTTTAATCAATTATATATGTTAAATTTTAATTATTAAAAACCATCAAAAATATTTTTAATATCTTTATCTCAGTGGCTCCTAAAATTATTTACCAAAGACTATTTTATACTGTGAATACATTCAAAAAACATTTTATGTTACTAATACATCAAAATTAAACTCTAATATTATATACATTACCATCAGAGTCTAAGATGCCATCAGCAATAAGTTTGGGAGCGTTATACTGCAACACAAACATAGATGCTGCCGCAGGCCAAAATAATGCACCTTTGATTCCCACTTTGCGTGCAACTTCCAATGCCCAACCCATAATCACATCTGCAACAATGCAAGTTACTTTAATGCCCTCATTCAATTGAAGATCTTCTATGAGCTTCTCAAGCTCTGAAGGCATGGTCCTCAATACGGAATCACATAACTCTCCTAGATGGACTCTGTCATGGTCAGGTCCCAACCCATCTGGGATTGACACCAATTTGATTGGTGAAGGTGATCCATTGTTGTTCTCCATGGATCTGACTACTCTCTTATGGTTGAAGTCTGAGTTGACAAAGATGATATTGCATCCATGCTCAACCAGCTTATGTGAAAGGCTCATCATGGGGTTTACATGCCCTTGAGCTGGATATGGCACGACTAGCACTGTTGGAGTGCTAATCATGATGATGACGTCGCCTCACGCCTTTCTTTAATTTTGTGTTCAAATGAGTTTGATGGTTCTCCATTTCTTTATTTCTTTATTTATTTATGTTTGTTGTGCTACTCATTGTTGTGGTGGTTTTTCACAAGAGTTGTCTATTGTTGCTGTGAATATTACTTACTATCCACGTGATCTACGTTTATTAATTATTTAATTCAATTCCAGAAAGAGAAATACTAAATAATTAAATTTTTTTTATAAACTTTAACTAAGCCAAATTTATATGAGTGTTTTTTTAAGGTTATTTTTTTCATACAGAAAAATATTGGTATTTTTGTTGTAATTATTAGTGAATCAATTTTGTAAATAGAAAATTAATACACAAAATATATGTTAAACACATTATTATTCTGGTAATAACACGCAAGGAGCGTGTTAAACATGTGTTATTATTCATTTAAGATGTATATTGGACACATTTTTTATATATCCGTAATACTTTTATATATTTTAAATATAAATGTTCAACTAAAATACCGTCTTTATTTCCATGTCAACAAATACACCATGTTTTTTTTACCGTGTTTTCTTTTTTTTTCCTCCTTCGTCATTATTATCATTATCATTACTATCTCTTTCTCCACCTCTTTCTTTTTCTTCTTCCTCCTTTTCTTTTTTTTTTTTCATTTGATTTTTTTATTTTCTTTTATTATTATCATCATCAGTGGTACCATTGTCATAATTATTTTCTTCTTTTTTTTTTTTGAAAGAAAAACTCAACACAATAAATAGAGCATAGAGAATAACACCATAGAAATAACAACTAATTAAAGAAGAACAATCAAACAAATAAAGCAACTATAGATCTCCCTTTGTCATTTTTGACATTGTCATCAATAATAGAAGGGATCTGCACCTAGCCATTTCTTGTAGCTCAGAAATGACATGTTGATAATCTCCTAACTCCTTTTTCTTTGTTCTGAAAAATCCTCCGATTTCATTCCAACCATACATTATAAATTATCTCACAAAAGCACACCATCCATTTTTTACATTCCTCCTTTCTACTTGAGATTTCACTCTAATTTTGAAAGTGTTCCTTTACCGTATCCGGATAAATCTATTGCATATCAACATATGAAAACCAAGCACACCATACTTGCCAAAAAAAACTATAGCAAAAAAATAAGTAGTGGCCACATTCAACAACATTGTTACATAAAAGATAAAACACATAAAGTATCTTTTTGGTAAATAAATTCAAACCGACTCAGTCTCTCCTTCATTTTATCCTACCAATCAAGACAAATCAAACAAACAGTTCCACTCTAAATGAGACAAGACTTTTTTAAATACTCCTTGTAAAACTGTAGCTTGATTTCATTATCTTCTTCTTCTTCTTCTTAACTCAATATCACATAATTAGTTTAATGATAATAAAATTAATATAAGAATTTTTTATGCAAAAAATCTTTAAAGAACATATGCCACAATTACAAAAGTTATATGTCAAAATTAAAAAAGTTCCTGTATCGCGGCTAATAAATTTAAGTGTTTTTTTTAATAAAATTTGTACAATTTAAAATTCTTCTCCTTTCCTCCTTAAAAATATACAAAAATATTCACTCACTCTCACTTTCTTTTTTTTTGAAACAAAAGAAGCTCAACATAATAAAGTGGAGCAAATGATTCTAATAACAAGTGTTACATAGAAATAAATAAATCCTGTTAACTGCCAAAAGGATCTCTATCGATCCATTCTTTGTAGCTTAGAAATGTCCTCCTTATTACAATCTCAACACCTGCTTCCTTATGATTAAAGATCCTAACATTACGTTCCACCCAGACATTCCAGATCACTGTAAAAAATCTCAACACTCTCACTTTCTTTAGCCCAACTCTATCTCCATCTCAACATCTCAACATCGCCACCATCATCACTATTCCCAACCTCATTATGAAAATATCTCTATTCGACTGCAATTCTCCCCCACACCATCCTATCAACCCACCACTGACATATGCTTTTAACTTGGTGCACGACGCACTGCTACTTTTTTTCCCTTTTAATTCCTGTTATAAGGAAGTTATATTGCAGGTGTTGGATTTGAACTTTTCAAGAATACCACATAACTTGAACATTTTCGTAGCCACAAACCATGACTTCACCGTCCAGATCCATCATATCACGGTTCTCTTATTCTGCAATAATCATAAACACACAAAAAATCAACTATATTAATACATGAACCATGATAATTAATATTAATTAATAATTAATAATTAATAATTAATAATAACAACAAATTAATACATGAACAACGGGGTTGTGATGGTTTTCTCCAAGACACCATATATGAATATTGAGAGACAGAAGAGAGTGGATGGAAATATGGTTGAAATTGGAGATAGGATTATGGTGTTTATGGATTAGATTTGATTCGTATATTTGTGATATTTATTTAAATTTAATTAAAAATTGTGAATATAGATCTGATCTGCATACTAATAAGATTGTATTATAGATTTTATATAGGTATCCATATATCCAATTCGCATATTTGCGGAATTACAAATAAATAAATAAATATTTTTTTTATGTTTTATTTTAACTAGTAATTATCATATATATTGTATTATTTTATTTTTATTATTTAAAAAAATATGTTTAATATTATTTTAAAAATAAACATATTTAAAAGAATAAAAAAAGAGATTTTATTAATTTTTTTTAATAAAAATAAAGTTTAAAAAATATTTTTATTTTTTGTGAATATGTCCGATATTCGATCCAAGTAAAAATTGGATCGGATCAGATCCAAACTAAAAAAATTATAGGTATTAAACCTAATCATATTGATGATTTTAGTGTGGATAGAATAAAATTTTTAGTCATATCTGATCTAATCTGATCTGCATTTACCTCTAAATAAAATTAGAGGAAAGAAATAATGACCATAGTGGCTTGAGAAAGGGTATTTGGAAGAGAGAAGAATATATTGAAAAAGATTATGATACAGAGGATAAAATTTTTTAAAAAAAATTATTAATTATATTTTCACCAGAAAAATTTGAACACAAGAATAAAATGATTGTAAATCGAAAATATTGAGAATAAAATTAAAATAAATTAAAGTTTAAAAATATTTTAAAATTTTAATAAATTTTAAAAATAAAAAATATATATTTTATTTTTATAAAAAATATTAGCTCCTGATGAAATAGGTGCAGATGGAACTGCCGAAAGGAAGCGCAGATGGAACTGCCGCTTGTCTGAAGGAAGCGCAGACGGAACTGCCGCTTGTCTGAAGGAAGCGCAGCCGCAGACGGAACTGCCGCTTGTTTGAAGGAAGCGCAGACGGAACTGCTGCTTGTCTGAAGGAAGTACAGACGGAACTACCGCTTGTCTGAAAGAAGTGCAAACGGAACTGCCGCTATCTGAAGGAAGTGCAAACGGAACTGTCAGAAAGAAACGCAGACGAAACTGCCACAAGAAAACACAGACGAAACGCAGACGGAACTGGCACGAGAAAACGCAGACGGAACTACCACGAGAGAACATAGACGAAACTGCCACGAGAGAACGTAGACGGAACTGGCGAAAGAGAGCAAATATTACATGATTTCTTCATTATTATCGGTAAGCAGGTGTTTGATCATTCGACTCAAAAAAAATACAAGACAGAGAAAATAGACTAGTCGGTGAGGTGAAAAAGCATTAAAGAAGTGACAAAAGAAAAAGAAGAATGACATAGAAAAAAATGCAAAAACTACGGTAAAAAGTGACTAAATTGAAGAAAAGATTTGTGTATTATTGAGTGTATTCAAGTTGTTTTTTCAAATTGTCTTGAATGATATAATATAAAAGAGTATTTATAGGTACTAAAAGAATTGTAATAATAAAGACGTAATTTCATATAATAAATATTCAGATATACTAAATAATACTAATTGATCCTAATTATATTCTAACAGAGCTTATATCGTAAGCTCAAATTCAACTCAAAGAAAGTTCACGAACTTGCTCAAATAATAGGAATATAATTTATAATTCTATTTCAATAAATTATAACTTATATATTTTAAAAATATTAAAAAATATAAATTATATATATTATTTATTTATCAATTATAAATTTTTTATTTATGTTATACATTAAAATTATATATAAAAAATAAATATAACATTTTAAATAATTAAAAATATTAATATATATTAAATTATTAATACGCATATCTTATATGTATTTAATCTATATTTTTAATATTATGAATATAATCGAGTCTGCTCACGAACTAATGAATTGAGCTTATCTAAGCTCAAGATCAACTCATTTAATTTATAAACTCAATTCCAAGTTCATGCTCGGTTTACCAACTCACGAGTTCAACTTGTCGAACTATTAACGAGTCGAGCTCGTAGTGACTTGACTCACTTCAAAGCCTACGTACAAATGAATTACCACCTCATTTTGCACGTGTCACGCACTCACACAGGAAATAAATTATTTAAGCCTGGCACATGCAAATTAGGCCAGGGCAGAAAGGGAGCCCACGAAGTATCTAGTTCTAGAATCATGCAGAATGGGTCTGGTCCCTCTTGTCAGTTTTCACTTACCTTATCTGATACCCTAAAGCCCAAAACAACTACAACCACAAAATTGTTGGTCCACCCTTATTTTCGTCCAAGGGGCTCATTTGTGTAAGGGTTATTGTCATTTCCATTGGCTTCAGGTCTTGACATTATTTGCAGTCGAGTATCTTTTGATCGACAACTCTTGAAAACCAATATTACACGGTTAATATTGTAGTCAACTCAACACTAATATAAGGTAAAAAAAATTCGAAACTCTTCAAAATAAGAACATTTGCAGTTTAATTAAAAAAAGTTCGAAATCTAAATTCAACAAAAGCTCTTTTTAGTGAATTTTATATTAGGTTTGTTTGTTAATCTGTTATAATATTGGTTGAAATTGACTGCTATAATATTAGTTTTTCAACATTACTCTTTGCATATCTTTTTGTTAGTGTCGTTTTGTGGTTGAAAATTTTATATAAATATAAAAATATTTTTAATGGCATGCCGCAAAATGGGATTTGGAAGTAAAATCTCAAATTATGTGTTTTGGCTTCTCGCACTCTACAAGAAGCAGTTTTTAATTATTTGTTGGGTTAGCACTTAACTTTCTTTTCATCGCTAATATAGCTTCAAGTCACTCAACCATGTCAATTGCAAAAAGACAAAAAGAGAGTAGTTAAATAAATATAAGAATTGAAGAAATAAATCAATAAAGTCGGGAAGAGAAAAAGTGCTACAAAATTAAATCAAGTGGTGTGGAAGTAACAAAAGTTTAGAAAAATCAAAAGCAAAATTTAATTTGAATTCAAAGTGGTTATAAGTTTATGGTTTATCACTAAAATTTTACAAATTTTTTGTGCTATCAATTTGTATGGACTAGAATTTTCATGAAACATGGTTAAAGAATTGAAGAAGCAAAGTTTGAGTTGAATACAATAATTATCAATTGGCTAGATATTGCTAGAAGCTAACATATTGGAAGCTTGAAGATTTTTGAAGAACATTCAAGAGAATAGTACAATTACAACATTCTACAACATTAAAGAAATTTAAATTCAAATTGAATTGAAATTAGAAGATTATGAAAACTACATGAATACAAGATAAAAGATGATTTATAGAGTCAACTCATGAAATGGTGGTCATTACAAAATTGATTTGTAATTTATAAATTATTATTTTAGTAAGAAGTATTATCTATATAAAGACACATATATCTTGTGTATTGTATGTTCCATGAAATAAAAAAAGATATGATTATGTAAAATTTTTCTTTATTCTATTATTTCATATGAATATTGGTGAATTTGAGAAATTGAAAATACGATAGTATTATTTAAAAGAGTCAGTGATATTAAAATCAATTAAAATATGGGTATTATACTTACAAAAAGTCATTACCAACAGTTTGTTTTAAAGCATTTTCATCAGCAAGTATCATTTTTAGACTCTATGGGTTATCATTTCATAGATTTAATAGTATTTCAATTGTTTGACGTTTTACCGCATTCACGCCCTTAAACTTGATTTTGTGATATGCAACATGCAAGTAACAATAAAGGTTGAACTTTTTGTCATCTTCTATGATTATAAAAAACGATTCGGTATCTAAAGTTCTCTTAATTTTAAAGTATGAGAAGTGTTAAAAGTTAGTAGATTTTGTGATTTGTAATTATTAATTAGTTATCATTAGTATTTTTAGTGATATGAGATTATATTTAATGGCATAGAATTATTTACTTTTTTTTACTAATTAAGTATTGATCAAATTTTAATAAAAATATTATCCAAAACTTTCTCTTAAATTATTTCTCTTTAAGATCATAATATAATTCTTTAAAAAAGTTGAAGATCATACTATTAAGATTAATTTAGAAGAATAAAAAAGTTTTGATAGGCTTATTATTTTTCATAGACTTTTTTTTAAGGATTGAATCTGACCTGTTTAAAACTTAACAAGTCCACAATCCTATTTAAAAAGTATGTTTCGTGAATTCAAACTCAAAATAATAAACTTAAAAAAAATCTAATTGACATAAAATGTGCACGTATTATAAAATTTATAATTCATAATTTGTGAAGAATAATTTATTTATATATCATAACCATATTTATAATTCATAAATTTTTTTTGAACAAAAAAAATTACAATCTTAACTAGTCTTAACTATTAATTATTTTTAATAAAAATAAATAATTAAAAGTCTAAATTAAAAATAATTTATTTTAACAAAAAAATATTTTGACGACCCAATTTAACGAATTTTATAAACATTTTTTAATGTCTATATAATCTGATTTTTTTAACTAATAGGCATTACAAAAAGACAAAATCTAACCTACTTAATAAAACGTCGAATCGAATCGAGTCGAACGAGCTAAACTACAAACTCCCATCAATTAGCCCGACCCACTTTTACTACTACTTAGAAGTCTCAGTGCGCTCACGAGTGGTTATCACTTTCTTTTTTACCATTGTATCGAAAAATCTAAAGAGACACCACTAGGTTTCAGAAAGATGAAAGAATTTATATACAAAACAATGTTAAGAGCAGTGAAAAACTTGAAAAGAACAATCACATACAACACAGTGGTACCCCATCTACAGTGAAAATAAAAATTTGAAGCGTGGTAAAAATTTTCAGAATGTCTCATTTGAGAAAAGGTGCAAACTAAGCAGTATTTATGTTGAGAATATGAACAATTATGATATGAAAAAGATGAAAATCAAAACACAAACAAAGAAATAGAAATCAAACATGTATAATAAGAAGCCTAAAATCAGTAATAAAGAGACTAGAAGTTCTTGGAAATCTCAAAAGACGCTCGAAGATGATGAAGAAATTTGAAGGAAAAAAATTGAAGATTGCAGAAGAAGAAGAAGGAAGATTAAATAAGAAAATGAAAAGAAGAGATATATTTAAAGTAATTTTTTGTTTGATTGATGGAAGTGAAAACTCATTTAAAGTTTCACGAGTTGAAACCTATTTTAGCCTTTGAAATTTGTTATCGATCTTAATTTCGACCCCTAAATTTATAGTTATCCAATTAACACTTCTAAATATTGGATTGTGCCTCACGCTTGCTCTTGTAGCTATCTCCGTTAACGGATATATATGGTACATTAAGTTGACAGAGTGTATATCCATGTGGCACCTAACTTGCTAGAATGGATGTATAATGAGTGAATGATGTGGCAAAAGTTGAATGAACTCAATTTGCAGGCCTCTTTTCCCAATATGTTCGAGATTTTGCCGGAGAAATTGAGTTCATTCAACTTTTCCCATGTCATTCACTCATCACACATCCATTCCGGTAAGTTTGGTGCCACGTGAATACACACTCTATCAACTTAACGTGTCACATCAGATCTTCGTTAACGGAGATAGCTACAGGAACAAACGTGGGTCACAATCTAATAATTAAAGGTGTTAATTGGGTAACTATAAATTTGGGTGTCAAAATTGAAGCCGATCGAAAATTTCAGGGACAAAATGGATTTCAACTCAAATTTCACGGAAAGAAGAAATATTTGAGTTAAAAAAAAAAACAATACTTTTGGCATCCAAAATAAAGATTGAATAATCTTTTAGGCCTAGATATGTAACTTGATATATTCATATTGGAGTTAAACCTAAAATGGTATTTGAGATTGATGTCGTGCACTAAAATTGTCTTTGAAATTCTAATTGTACCAATTACGTCCTTGAGATTGACAAAAGTGCATCACGTTAGTCCTTGACCCATTTTTCAATAAAGATGTGATGACATGACTTGATGACGTGGGATGTTAGTGACACATGTCATTCCATGGTTTGGTCACGTGTAATGGTATGATGATGTGTTGACTTGTGACACATGACATGCTGATGTGGATGATTGTGTCACGTGTCACAATGCTATTTGGCCACCTGTTCATTTGAGCCACGTGTCACAACAGTATTTGTCCACGTGTCATCTACTATGTCATCATTGTAGAAGCACCAAATTAATCCTTTACTTTGGATTAAGTAATTAAGTTTAGTCCCTGAAATTAAATATCGTACACCAAACTAGTTCATTCACTAGTTTTTTCTCATTTTCTTCTATAAGTTTAAAATTCTCAAACATTTCAAAGACCAAATGTGTTCTCAAACATTGTGCGTTATTTGAGGAAAACAAAATAATTTCACAAGAATAACATGAAGAAAAAGAAACTATCAAGGACAAAATTATTTTTAAAAAGTATTTTTTTGCTCGAAAGACGATTTTAAAACCAATTCGAATTTTAGAAATGATTTTGTATGTAAAAAAACAAATTAGAGACAAAAAAAAAATTTCAACTTATACATTAAAAATTAAAATCGTACTTAACCTCAATTTTAATAAGCATCATGGGACTTTAATTTAATTTTCAAAGTCTGTTTCTTTTAATAAAAATTTAAGAGTCAAGCTTCAGGTTTGCTCATTTTAAAATTTCATAAATCAACCCTACTACTTTTGTGGTCAGATAGTTTAAAAAAAAAAGTTAATACAAAATAAAAAATATGTGAATGGCTACTTGTTAGTATGAATATAAGCGTTTTTTTATTTTTTATTTCCTTTCGTATGGAATTCAAGCTCTAATTCACTACACAAAATATAAGTAATAATTATTTTACGAAGATATTTTTATCTGAAAATAATATTGTGCATCTTAAATGATTTAATTAAACATATTAAATGAAACATATCAAATCATTTCACTGTCTCAGGGTTATTAATGTTATGTTCAATTGAAGATGCTGTTATGAAAATAACTACTTACACAAGATTTTATTTTTTATTTTTTTTGGTCGGCCCTAAGGCCAAGATATTATTTTTTCTGGTCTTGTACAAAAGTTTATTAATAAGCGACCTACACCCAGAAAAGTTCGGAGATCTGCACCCATGGCTAGTGGGGACTTCGAGGATGATGATGATGATGATGATTGGGGTGGTGGAATGCGCAAGATAACTAGTGGTGGCCGTAGAGCTAATCTTAGAAACCAAATTGGATTGGTCTAATGGTTAACTCACTAGTTTGCTTAGTCGCGTGAATGGATTGCCCATTGTTATAGACCTTATTTATATTTTAACGTATATGTTATATTGATAACTGATTTTGATAGCTGACTTTAACAACCATGCACGGAATTATTATACTAACAACAATGTCGCATAAAAAACTCGTGAACAGTTTTCTTATTATCACATAATCATAACAAGGCAACTAGCTAACCGTTAATTATTGTGAATAATAAAGGACAATCCTTAATTATCCTTTCAACCAAGTAAAAAACCTGCTTAAGTTCGTTGAAGAAGTACTTCCTTCATCCATGTTGTGCTTTAGTTTTTCCATCAGCTTATGAGACCTTGATCTTGTGTTCTCATTACTAAGCAACTGATCCACTTTCTCTTTTATCTTTCCACGTGAGATCATTCCATTTTCATCCGAATCAAATGCCATTCCAACTTTCAATGCATCACAAATATAATTCTTATTGAAAAACTGGTCACCAAAATATGGCCAACACAGGAGAGGTACCCCATTAGACAAAGCTTCTATGGTCGAATTCCAACCGCAATGACTCACAAAACAAGCTATGGCAGGGTGGCTTAACACCATCTTTTGTGGAGCCCATCCAATTATTTTACCTTTGTAACCCTTAAATTCGGGAGGGAGAGACACCTTATTGGTGCAATTGGGATCTTGACGCACAACCCAGAGAAAGGGTCTATTGGTAAGTTCAAGTGCAAGTGCAAGTTCTGTAAATTGTGTTTGATTAAAGAGAGTGTGACTTCCAAAAGCAACATAAACTACAGAACATTGAGGTTGCTGATCTAACCAACTCATGCAAGATATATCTTCTTCCCAGAATTGTCCTACTGATATTGTATTGTTGTTGTTAGGTGTCAATAATGGACCTATTGGAGATAATATGTTTGGTAATAAGGAAAATGCTTCAGGTTCAAGTTCTGGTGTGCTGTTACAGAGGAACCACTCGGTCAAATTTGAATTACGCAGACAATGCATCATATACTTAAACATTTGCTTTCCAACAAACGGGTCGAACATATTTAGCCACCAAAGGTCTCTAATTTCCATAGTTGGAATGTAAGACGATAACCACAATGGTTTTTCTGAGATTGGAAGTCCTGCGATTTTATACAAGATAAACTCTTACTTTATCAATTTAACCATTAAATAACAACAACACTACATATATACCAAGTTTTGAAAGAAATCCGACATCATCAATATCAACAGTGAAAGAATCATTTTATATTTTGAACATTTACTATATTAGGTGTACGTATAATAAAATTAATTATTAAAATTAACAACTAATATAAAATATATATTAAAATTAAAAATTTATTTAAAATAAATTAAATAATATATATTTTTATATAAATACATAATAATTAATTTTAATAGTTAATTTTAATATAAAAATAATATTTTTGTTTGAATAAATATATTACATTGATGTTCAAGCTAAGTATTTAAAATGTATAACAAATAGTTTTAGATACAAGACCACCGGAAATGATAATTTCAAAGTTAAGTTTTTTGGTTTTTTAAACATGATGATGTGACTTTTAATAACCTGTATGCTTGTTGCATATATATCCCGGTAAATTTTACAATATCGTATTTAATTTTTGTTTAATTTATTTTTTAATAATAAATTTTAAATATTTAACAATTATTTATTTTTAATATTTTTAAAATTAAATATTAATTTTTAACTTTTGAATAAGTTAAAAAAATATTTTTAGACACTATAATAATTATTATATATTCTAACCAAAAAATAATTAAATAAATTTTTTTACTTTTACACTTTAAAATTAAATATTAATTTTTAGTCATTTTAGTAAGTTAAACAAATACTTTTAGATAATATAGTAATCACTATATATTCTAACCAAAAAATGATTAAATAATTTTTTATTTTTATACTTTTAAAATTAAATATTAATTTTTATTTTTTTAGTAAATTAGACAAATACTTTTAGACATCATAACAATTACTATATATTCCAACTAAAAAATGATTAAATAAAATTTTTTATCTTGATTTAACAGCTGACATTCAACTTTTATTACAAAGAATTTACTTTATTTTTAGTTACCACGATATTTCTATTAAGGGTCTATCTGATTAATGGATTACTGCATGTACAAGACGAGATTAGAACTCTCGATATTTATTTAAGTGGATGAGTGAGCTAACTATTCGACCGACCCAAATTGATTTACAAAGAACTTAATCATTTTAAGAAAAAAAATTCAAGAGCCACAAAATTTATTATTTTTTGTTAATATTTTAGTTATTAGTCTAATTCTTTTACAGCCTAATGGTATAAAATTGAATTGAATAATTCTGTTGTTTAAAATGCTTATCAAATAATTTAAAATTTTATAACGGACAATTTCATTCTTTATTAATACAATATCATATTTAAATAATAAATATATTTATTTATTAAATTATATATGAAATAATTAAAAAATTAAATTTTTTAACTAAAATTTTCTCCAACTAAAATTTGTTCACTTTTTAAGAAAAACAAAAATTAGATTAATCTAAAAATATTAAACTTAAAAAGCATTGTTATTAATTAAAAAAAATAAAATAATTCTCGATAGTTGATTTCAATGATAAACTAACAACAAAAAAATAACCATGAACTATTAAGAATTAATTTATTGAGTGCTCTAATGACATAACAAGTAAAAAAAGGTTAGTTATTAACAGTAAATTATAACAACTAATTAATATTATTAAAATAAAACAAAATTATGTCTTTTTTTGTTAGTGACATAATTGACACAACTCCACTTAAAATATTTAGACGTAACAGATTGACAAATGATTGGTGTTATTAATCTAAGTTAAACACGTCAAAATTATACGTGTGGATATTTCTTTTAGATCTACATAGTAGACCTTTCAAAACAAAGGTATTTATTATATTGAGTTGAAAAAAAGGGAAAAAAAGGAAACAAAGGTGGTGAAAGAAGAAAAAGTATGTGTTAAAAGATGGAAGACACTTAGAGAAAATGAGTGAAAAAAATTAAGAAGTAATTAGATTATAAGAAGGGGTAAGTACGATTTTGGTCCCTAAAGTTTAGTGCCAGAATCGAAACCGTCCCTCATCTAATTTTGGATATAAAATCGTCCTTAACGTTTTTTTTCGTATTAAAATCGTCCTTTTCAATAAATTTTTTTGTTTTATTTCTAAACTACCCCTATCTTATTTTAATAATAAAAATTATAAAATTAAAAAAAAAACGCGTAAAAACGCGTTGGGGGGTGGGGGGAAGAAAAGGGTATACGAAGGGGGAGAGGGAAGGGGAGGGGGAAGGGGGAAGGGGGGAGGGGGACGGCGCCAGGGAGCCTCCGTCGTCGCCGCCGTGACCTCATCGTCGCCGCCGCCTCCTCCAAAACTCTGATGATGATGACGATGAAGGGGGAAGGGAAGCCGCCGTCTCGCCGTCCCGCCACTGCCTCTCCGCCCCGCCGCTGCCTCTCAACCGTTCATGCATGCTCCTCTGTTGATTTGGCTGTGTACTTGAATTTGTTAATTTATTACTTGAGTTTCTGTTTCTCTGTTTCTGTTTCTGTTTGGGGATGGGGGAAGGGGAGGCGGGGAGGGGGGGGTGACGCGGGGTGGGGTGCTGGGAAGGGGAGACGGAGAGGGAGGGGTGACCACGGGGTGGGGGAAGGGAAAACGGGGAGGGGGTGACGCAGGGTGGGGGAAGGGAAGACGGGGAGGGGGGGTGACGCGGGGTGGGGTGGGGTGCTGGGAAGGGAAGACGGGAGGGGGGTGACGCGGGGAAGACGGGGAGGGGGGAGGGGAGGTAGGGAGGGGGAGGGGAAGGGGAAGGGGTTTAGGGGGAGGCAGGGAGGGGGAAGGGGAAGGGGACAGGGGGGAGGGGAGGCAGGGAGGGGGAGGGGGATGGCGGCGGCGTTGGTGGTGGTGCTGGTGGTGCTGGTAGTGCTGGTGGTGGTGTTGGTGGAAGTTGTGGCGGTGGTGTTGGTGTTGGTGGTGGTGATGGTGGAGGAAGTAATTATGTTGGTAGTGGTGAAGGTATTTTTGTCCAAAAAAAAATAAAAAGGACGATTTTAATACGAAAAAAAAACGTTAAGGACGATTTTATATCCAAAATTAGATGAGGAACGGTTTCGATTCTGGCACTAAACTTTAGGGACCAAAATCGTACTTACCCTTTATAAGAACATTTTAGATATTTTAAGTTTTAAATAAAATCCTAATGAAAATAAAATTCCAAATTAGATCTATTTGCGTTGGAATTGATTTTGAGAGAAAACAATAGAATTGAATTAAATTTCATCTAAATTAATTTATTTGTTTCAAACACTGAAATTAAAATAAAGAAAATTAAATTCTAAGAGATTTTTTTAAATTAAATTCTATCTAAACTAATTTAATTATTTTGTTTTTGAAATTAAATTTAATTTTTATGAAAATTGAATTTTAAGAAGTTTTTAAATACCTAATAAATCTAATAATTTAATATTTTTAACTCATTTTTATATATTGCTGATTAATCGTAAAAAGAAAATGAGAAATTCTATTCAGGACCTCTCACCCTTATTTTCAAATTCTAACTTCAGATCTATTGTTAAGAAATCTACATGTCTACTATATTTAGCAGTGGACTCTGATAGAAGTATATAGGAGTATGTAGTACTATAGCGCATCTATTATATTTATTATATATTATTAATTTTATAATTAAAATATGTTACATATTATTTTTTTATTATAATTAAAATTAAATTATTCTCTCTAAAATTAAAAGGTTCTACACTTATTTTTACTAATTTTACTTTTGTTAGAAACAAGAGGCCAAACTAAAAAAAGTATTTTTGTATATTTTGGTCTGATGAAAAGTACAATATACAAGGGGTATTTATAGGTGCTAAATGAATCAAAATAATAAAGGTATAGAATCCTACAATTAATATACAGATATACTATATAAATATAAACGAGACTAATTGATCTAAATTGATTCTAATGATTCTCTAAATCCCTCCTCAAACTCAAGTGGGAGTTAAGAATACGAGCTTGAGTTTGGATAACAAAGTCCGGAAACGAGTCGGGTGATGAACTTTCGTGAAGATATCAGCAGTCTGATCCAGTGTTCCAATAGCAATGAGACGAACAACATCAGTAAGGATACGTTGCCGAACAAAGTGACAATCAATTTCAATGTGTTTGGTGCGTTCATGAAACACATCATTATGTGCAATCTGAATAGCACTGCGGTTATCACAAAAAACATCAGTAGGAGACGACTGAGGAGCACCCAGATCTTGGAGGAGCCAACGAACCGAGATAACTCAGCAGTGGTGTTAGCGAGGGCACGGTATTCAGCTTCTGTGCTTGAGCGAGCAATGAACGTTTGCTTCTTAGCACGCCAAGAAATGAGAGCGTCGCCAAGAAACAAACAGTAACCAGTAGTAGAAGGACGATCAGTAGGATCACCAGCCCAATCAGCATCAGAGTAAGCCTGAAGAGACAAAGAGGAATGGGCAGAAAAATAAAGGCCATGAAATAGAGTGCCTTTGATGTAGCGAAGAATGCAAAGAACTGCCGCATAGTGAGTAGTACGAGGAGCTGACAAGAACTGGCTAAGTACATGAACCGGATAGGCGATGTCTGGTTGGGTGATAGTCAAGTAGACGAGACCTCCAACTAACTGTCGATAGAGAGTCAGATTATCCAAAACAGTGCCATCCATAGGGGTAAATCGAACATTAGGCTCAAGAGGAGTAGACTCAGTGCGACTATCTGTAATCCCAGCGCGAGCAAGAAGATCTGAAGCATACTTAGTCTGAGAGAGATAGATGCCATCATCGGTGGAGATGACCTCGAGACCAAGAAAATAGCTGAGAGAACCAAGATCTTTCATCTCAAAGGTATGGTGAAGTGAGGCCTTGAGATCAGAGATACCATCAACATCATCTCCAGTAATGATCATGTCATCAACATACAAAAGTAGAAGAACAATCCACGTTCGCTTTTACGAATGAAGAGGGCATTCTCATAAGGGCTAGAAGTAAAACCAAGACTGCATATGGTAGTGCTGAACTTGTCAAACCATTCACGAGGAGCTTGCTTAAGTCTATAAAGTACCTTGCGAAGGAGACAAACCTTACTAGAAGACAAGGATATCCAGAAGGTGGTTTCATATAGACTTTCTTTTTCAAATCCCCATTAAGAAATGCATTCTTCACATCCATCTGACTGAGAGACCATTTTTTAACTGCGGCAATGGCAAGAAGAGCTCTAACAGACGTAAGACGAGCGACATGAGCAAAGTCCCTTCATAATCAATACCATACTCTTGCGTACAACCTTGAGCAACCAAGCGGGCCTTATAACAGTCAATAGAGCCATCAAAGCGAGTCTTGATCTTGTATACACATCTACTGCCCACAACTTCCTGATCAGAAAGGAGGATCACCAAATCCCAAGTGTGTGCTTTTTTCAAGTGCCTGTATTTCTTCCTACATTACTTGTTGCCAATTTGGGTTTGAGGAGGCTTCTCTGAATGACTTAAGTTCATGTTGATGAAGGATAGTAGAAAAGTAATGGTAATCAAGAAGATGAGGAGGTGGATTCCTTACCCTAGAAGAACGAGCGGGAGGAGGAGGCATAATGGTAGGAGCAGGATCATCGTCCGGTCTAGAATTATCGGGAGATAGAGAAGGTGGAAGACAGGAGGCTGTGGAAGGTCACGCGAGATAGAATCTGTTAGAATCATCACTAGAAAAAGATCATATTGGGGTTAGTAAACAAAGGTGACTGAGTAGTAGGAATGGACTCAAGGATGAGAATCGAGAAAACATGTGGTGCTCCTATAAGACAACATGACGAGATATACGAATATGTTTGGAGAGAGGATCCCAACAACGATAACCCTTGTGTTCAGGCCATAACCAAGGAAACAACACATACGAGCCCGAGGTTCAATTTACTATGTTCATGAGGCTGAAGAAGAACAAAATATACACAACTAAAAACTCGAAGAGAACTATAATATGGGGAGGTATGATAAAGACGCTCAAAGGGAGTAACATTACCAAGAACAGAAGAATGGAGTCTATTGATAACATGAACAGCAGTAAGAACAGCTTCACCCCAAGTATGCTCAGAACACGAAGAAGAAAGGAGCATTGCACGGACGGAGTCAAGAATGTGCGGTGTTTGCGTTCAGCTCTACCATTTTGTTGAGACGTATCAGGATAAGAAAACTCAGATAAAGTACCCTGTTCTGCAAGAAAGGTTAAGAGTTTGGAATCACGGTATTCTATAGCATTATCACGTCGAAAAACCTTAATGACATTAGAAACTGAGTTTTAATCATAGTATCAAAGTTGATATAGATCTGAGGTAACTCATGGCGATTAGTCATCAAATAAACCCAAGTAAAACGGGAATAATCATTAATAAAAACGACAAAGTATCGAGCGCCGCCCATAGAGGCAGTGGGAGCGGGGCCCCAAACATCAGGGTGAATGAGATCAAAAGGAGAGCAAGCAAGAGATGAATTATTGTGAAAATAAAGCAGGTTGTTTGACAGTTTGGCAAGAAATGCAATTAAAAGATTCATATGGAACCTAACCTAAAACACCCTGAGACACAAGAGGACGCAGTTTTCCTAAGGAGGTGTGGGCAAGACGTTGATGCCATAAGTGAAGGGTAGAGGGAGAAGAAGCAGCACAGAGATTTGGTACATGAGGAATATGAAGATTCTCGAGTTCAAACAACCTTCCGACCTTATGTCCAGTCCCGATGATTTGTCCCGTCCGAGAATCCTGTACACGACAACCAGAAATGGTAAAAGTGGCTTCAAAACTCAGATCAACAAGTTGACCAACAGAAAAAAGATTGAAGTTTAATTTGGGAATATAATAAGTATCAGGAAGATTAAGAGTTGACTGGGATATAGAACCCTTGTGTGTTGTGTGCAAGCGGGAGCCATTTGCAGTATTGACAGAAGGTCCATTTGTAGTGGTAGACATGGACAAGAAAATATTACGCAATGGAGACAGGTGATTAAAGCAACTCGAGTCAAAGTACCATTTAGAATTACCTGGAGGGTCGAAAAAGAGCAGGGGATTACCAGAAAGGAAAAAGAAGGAAGAGATGAAATATCAGAAGAGAGACAGGAGCAAGTTGAGTGGATCAGGACGTGGTGGGAGTAGGACAGACAGTAATTAAATGTCCAGAGCTTGCAAAGGAGAACAGCTATAAAAATGGTAGTAATATGACCTTTTGGTGGCATGTGCGACATTCAACAGAAGACGTCGGGAATAGGTGCCCAGAACGGTTACAGTTTCGACAGAATTTATCTTTTCTGTCGGTGGTAGCAAAAACATCTGACTTTTCCATGATAGTAGTCACAAAGATCAAAGAGAGGAGAGAAAACGGCAATTTCGGAGCAGAAAATGAGAAATCGGAGTGCAAAATCGGAAAGAGCTCACCAAAAAAAATCTTAGAGAGGGTCCCATTGTCTGCCACGTTAGCTGCCACGTCGGAGGACACGTCAGCTGCCACGTCAGCACGAAGGAACACGTGGCGCTACGAGATTGGACGAGCAGGACACATCAGGGCTGACTGGGCGGGGTGACACGCGTGCAGAGGAGCGGAGCGGGTCGGGAGCGCGGGTCAATATCGGGTTGAGAGAGTAGCAGTGTGACACGTGGCAGAAGCGGAGCCGTGGATCTGAGGAGCTGATCCAACGGCGCTGGAGGTGTCTGGAAGGAGAACGGCTGAACGGGACAGGCA
>NW_027255558.1:0-25319 GCF_003086295.3 Arachis hypogaea
TAAATCCTTCACCTCTCTTAATGAAAAATGTTTCTAATTCAAAGAAAAGAAGTACATGAATCTCAAAATTATCCTTGAATTTAGTTTAATTTATTGATTGGTGAAATACTTTTTATTTTCTGAATGAATTCTTGAATAGTCATAATTTTGATGTGTTGTTTATGAATGTTAAAGTTGCTCTTGAAAGAATGATGAACAAAGAGAAATTCTATTTGATAATCTGAAAATCATGAAATTGATTCTTGAAGCAAGAAAAAGCAGTGAAAAGCAAAAGCTTGCGAAAAAAAAATGGCGAAAATTTTGGCGAAAAAAGAAAAAAAATTAATAGAAAGAAAAAGAAAAAGCAAGCAGAAAAGCCAATAGCCTTAAAACCAAAGGCAAGGGTAAAAAGGATCCAAGGCTTTGAGCTCAATGGATAGGAGGCCCAAGGAATAAAAATCCAGGCCTAAGCGGCTAAATCAAGCTGTCCCTAACCATATGCTTGTGGCATGCAGGTCCAACTGAAAAGCTTGAACTGAGTGGTTAAAGTCGTATAAAAGCAAAAAGAGTGTGCTTAAGAGCTCTGGACACCTCTAACTGGGGACTTTAGCAAAGCTGAGTCACAATCTGAAAAGGTTCACACAGATATGTGTCTGTGACATTTATGTATCTGGTGGTAATACTGGAAAACAAGTTCTTTGGCCACGACCAAGACTCATAAAAGTAGCTGTGTTCAGAATCAACAAACTTAACTAGGATAATTAATAGCACTATCTGAAATTCTAAGTTCCTATAGATGTCAATCATTCTAAACTTCAAAGGAGAAAGTGAGATGCCAAAACTGTTTAGAAGCAAAAGCTACAAGTCCCGCTCATCTAATTAGAATTAATATCATTGATATTTTGGGATTTATAGTATATTCTCTTCTTTTCATCCTAATTGATTTTCAGTTGCTTGGGGACAAGCAACAATTTAAGTGGTGTTGTGATGAGCAGATAATTTATACGCTTTTTGGCATTGTTTTTAGATAGTTTTTAGTATAATATTAGCTACTTTTAGGGTGTTTTCATTAGTTTTTATGTAAAATTCACATTTCTAGACTTTACTATGAGTTTGTGTGTTTTTCTATGATTTCAGGTAATTTCTAGCTGAAATTGAGAGACCTGAGCAAAACTCTGATAAAAGGCTGACAAAGGACTGCTGATGCTGTTGGATTCTGACCTCTCTGCACTCGAATAAAATTTCTGGAGCTACCAAACTCTAAATGGCGCTCTCTCAATGGCGTTGGAAAGTAGACATCTAGAGCTTTCCCTCAATATATAATAGTCTATACTTTATTCTTGATTAGATGAAGCAAACCGGCGCTCAACGCCAGTTCCATGCTGCATTCTGGAGTCAATCGCCAGAAACACGTCACGAACCAGAGTTGAACACCAAAAACACGTTACAACTTGGCATTCAACTCCAAAAGAAGCTTCAGCTCATGTAAAGTTTAAGCTCAGCCAAGCACACACCAAGTGGCCCCGGAAGTGGATTTCTGCATCAATTACTTATTTCTGTAAACCTAGTAGCTAGTCTATTTAAATAGACCTTTTACTATTTTTTTCATCATGGATTGTATTTTTTGATCCTGTATCACGTTTTAGGGGCTGGCCATTCGCCATGCCTGAACCTTCATCACTTATGTAATTTTAACGGTGGAGTTTTTACACACCATAGATTAAGGGTGTGGAGCTCTGCTGTACCTCAAGTTTTAATGCAATACTACTATTTTCTATTCAATTCAGCTATTCCTGTTCTAAGATATCGTTGCACTTCAACATGATGAATGTGATGATCCGTGACACTCTTCATCATTCTCACCTATGAACGCGTGACTGACAACCACTTCCGTTCTACCTTAGATCGGGCGCATATCTCTTGGATTCCTTAATCAGAATCTTCGTGGTATAAGCTAGATTGATGGTGCATTCATGAGAATCCGGAAAGTCTAAACCTTGTCTGTGGTATTCCGAGTAGGATTCAAGGATTGAATGACTGTGACGACTTCAACTCGCGATTGTTGGGCGTGATGGCAAACACAAAAGAATCAAGGGATTCTATTCCAACATTTCTTGTCATGTTTTACATAACCTATCTGTATTTTTGAGTTAGGAGAAATCAAACTTTATATTGACATAATTATTTAAGGTCCAAAGTCATGATAATAATCTCAAACGTACTTAATTGAAGTTTCTAAAGAAATGGAAAAGAAGCATGCTGATTTTGTGATCCCAAACGTACTCCGCCTATGTTACACTTGCGGTACATAGCCGGTCCCAAGCCCGGATAAAGGAGGAGGGTTGTGTTAGGTCTTCGGCACCCAACATAAAAATATAGCCGAACCCCCATGACATGAATCAAAGACATTATTGCGCTAAAGCTAGGTCGTTGCCCGAAAAGCAACGCGCCGTATGGCTCGAGTACGGTGTCGAAGCAAGAGCCGCTGCATCGGTGCCCGGATGTAGTGTTAAATGAGCAAGGGTTCTCGCGTTTTCATGAACGGACGAGGGTAAATAAGTTAGTTCACAAGGAAAAAGTAAAGGTCGAAGCGACAGAAGGTTGAGATTTGGGACATGGAACATAGGCACTCTAACAGGAAAGTCCATGGAGGTGGTGGACACCATGACAAGGAGGAAGATTAACATTATGTGCCTACAAGAAACGAAATGGGTGGTGCAAAGGCTAGGGAGTTGGATACTTCTGGTTTCAAACTTTGGTATACAGGAAGGTGAAGATAGGAATGGGGTTGGAATAATGTGGATAAGCAGTGGAAGAAGGACGTACTGGATGTCAAGAGGGTGGAGATCGGATCATCTCTATCAAACTTGTGGTGGAGGGAGGTGCTTTCCATGTGATTAGCGCCTATGCACCGCAAGTGGTTCGGACGAACAACACAAGATAAGGTTTTGGAGGATCTAGAGAGTTTGGTTCAAGGCATACCTTTGGGAGATAAATTTTCTTAGGAGGAGATTAAATGGCCATGTTGGGAGAGAAGTGAGATATGGGAGTATTCACGGAGGCCATGGTTTCGGGGTGATCAATGCCGAGGGTAAACTATTTTGACTTTCCTCAACTTTTGATCTTCTCATCGCAAATACATGTTTTAAAAAGAGAGACGAACATCTTATAACCTATAAGAGTGGCATGACAAGCTTTCAAATCGACTTCTTCTTGTTGAGGAGAGTCGACCGGAAATTTTGCATTAACTGTAAAATTATCCCGGGAGAGAGTTTGACAACACAACATAGGGTGCTCGTCATGGATTTTCGCGTTGAGCAAAAGTTGAGGAAAAGACATCATACGAAGAACCCAAGGACGAGGTGGTGGCGGATGAAAGGTGAGGAACAAAGAAGCTTCCTAAGACGGGTAGGAGAAGAGGCAAAGTGGGATGGGAATGGAAGCGCGAAAGAGATATGGAGGGAATGGCAGAATTATTAGAAGAACAGCAAAAGAAAGTTTTGGTGAATCTAAAGGAATAGGACCAAGAGACAAGGAGTCCTGGTGGTGGAATGCGAGTATACAAGAAAAGATAAAGATAAAAAGGGAATGCTTTAAAGAGTGGTCTTTATGCCGCAATGCAGATAACTGGGAAAAAATATAAGGCGGCTAAGAAAGAGACAAAAGTGGCTGTAAGTGAAGCAAGAACAAGAGCATATGAGGGTCTCTACCAGTCTTTGGGCACGAAAGAAGGAGAAAAAGTATATATAGAATCGCAAAGAGTCGGGAAAGAAGAACGAGAGATTTGGATCAGGTTAAGTGCATAAAGGATAAGGATGGAGAGGTGTTGGCTCAAGAAGAGAAGATTAATGAAAGGTGGAAGAGCTACTTCTACGAGTTATTTAATGAGGGACAGAAGACTCTTCCGAGCCTTGGTCGATTATGCACAAGGGAAGAAGATCAAAACTTTGACTACTATCGAAGGATTCGAGACTTCGAGGTAAAGAGGCTCTAAAGCAGATGAAAAATGGCAGGGCAGTAGGACCTGATAATATCCCGATTGAGGTTTGGAAGGGTCTTGGAGGAAAAGGCATCAACTGGTTAACCAATCTTTTAATGAGATTTTAAGGTCAAAGAAGATGCCTGATGAGTGGAGAAAGAGCACCTTGGTACCTATCTACAAGAATAAGGGGATATACAAAGTTGTGGAAACTATAGAGGGATTAAGCTTATGAGTCATACTATGAAGTTATGGGAAAGGTGATAGAACGGAGGTTGAGAAAAGAGACACAAGTAACAGAGAACTAATTTGGATTTATGCCAGGCAGATCTACCACTGAAACGATATACCTATTAAGAAGGATGATGGAGAGTATCGTAGTAATAAAAGGGATCTGTGGTGCACGAAATTGTGATCTCTTCTTTTCACAAATCAAATAATCCCTAGTAATGTCCCCAAAGACTTGGTGCTCAATACCATGGCATCACAACTTCGCACAACTAACCAGCAAGTGCACTGGGTCGTCCAAGTAATAACCTTACGCGAGTAAGGGTTGATCCCACGGAGATTTGTTGGTATGAAGCAAGCTATGGTCACCTTGTAAATCTCAGTCAGGCAGACTCAAATGGTTATGGGTGATATATGAATAAAACATAAAGATAAGGATAGAGATACTTATGCAATTCATTGGTGAGAACTTCAGATAAGCGAATGGAGATGTTTTGTCCCTTCCGTCTCTCTGCTTTCCTATTGTCTTCATCCAATCCTTCTTACTCCTTTCCATGGCAAGCTGTATGTTAGGTTTCACCGTTGTCAGTGGCTACCTCCCATCCTCTCAGTGGAAATGTTCAACGCACCCTGTCACGGCACGGCTATCCAGCTGTCGATTCTCGATCATGTCGGAATAGAATCCAGTGATTCTTTTGCGTCTGTCACTAACGCCCCACAATCGCGAGTTTGAAGCTCGTCACAGTCATTCAATCATTGAATCCTACTCAGAATACCACAGACAAGGTTTAGACCTTCCGGATTCTCTTGAATGCAGTCATCAATTCTAGCTTATACCACGAAGATTCCGGTTAAAGAACCCAAGAGATATCCACCCAATCTAAGGTAGAACGGAGGTGATTGACAGTCACACGTTCATAGGTGAGAATGATGATGAGTGTCACGGATCATCACATTCATCAAGTTGAAGAACAAGTGATATCTTGGAACAAGAACAAGCTGAATTGAATAGAAGAACAATAGTAATTGCATTAATACTCGAGGTACAGCAGAGCTCCACACCTTAATCTATGGTGTGTAGAAACACCACCGTTGAAAATACATAAGAACAAGGTCTAGGCATGGCCGTGAGGCCAACCTCCCAATGATCTAAGAACTAGATGTCCGAAGATTCAAAATACAATAGTAAAAGGTCCTACTTATAGGGAACTAGTAGCTTAAGAATTACAAAGATGAGTAAAAGACATAAAAATCCACTTCCGGGCCCACTTGGTGTGTTCTTGGGCTGAGCATTGAAGCATTTCGTGTAGAGACTCTTCTTGGAGTTAAACGCCAGCTTTTATGCCAGTTTGGGCGTTTAACTCCCAGTTTGGTGCCAGTTCCGGCATTTAACGCTGGCAAAGTATAGACTATTATATATTGCTGGAAAGCCTAGGATGTCTACTTTCAAACACCGTTGAGAGCGCGCCAATTGGGCTTCTGTAGCTCCAGAAAATCCACTTCGAGTGCAGGGAGGTCAGAATCCAACAGCATCTGCAGTCCTTTTCAGTCTTTGAATCAGATTTTTGCTCAGGTCCCTCAATTTCAGCCAGAAAATAGATGAAATCATAGAAAAACAGAAAATCCACTTCGAGTGCAGGGAGGTCAGAATCCAACAGCATCTGCAGTCCTTTTCAGTCTTTGAATCAGATTTTTGCTCAGGTCCCTTAATTTCAGCCAGAAAATAGATGAAATCATAGAAAAAACACACAAACTCATAGTAAAGTCCAGAAAAGTGAATTTTAACTAAAAACTAATAAAAATATACTAAAAACTTAACTAAATCTACTAAAAACATACTAAAAACAATGCCAAAAAGTGTACAAATTATCCGCTCATCACAGCACCAAACTTAAATTGTTGCTTGTCCCCAAGCAACTGAAAATCAAATAAGATAAAAAGAAGAGAATATGCAATGAACTCCAAAAACATCTATGAAGATCAGTATTAATTAGATGAGCAGGGCTTTTAGCTTTTTGCCTCTGAACAGTTTGGCATCTCACTCTATCCTTTGAAATTCAGAATGATTGCTTCTATAGGAACTCAGAATCCAGATAGTGTTATTGATTCTCCTAGTTAAGTATGATGATCTTGAACACAGCTACTTATGAGTCTTGGCCGTGGCCTAAAGCACTCTGTCTTCAAGTATTACCACCGGATACATACATGCCACAGACACATAATTGGGTTAACCTTTTCAGATTGTGACTCAGCTTTGCTAGAGTCCCCAATTAGAGGTGTCCAGGGTTCTTAAGCACACTCTTTTTGCTTTGGATCACAACTTTATTTCTTTCTTTTTCTTTCTTTTTCTCTTTTTTTTTTCGTTTTTCTCTGTTTTTTTTTTTCGTATTCACTGCTTTTTCTTGCTTCAAGAATCATTTTTATGATTTTTCTGATCCTCAGTAACATGTCTCCTTTTTCATCATTCTTTCAAGAGCCAACAATTTTAGCATTCATGAACAACAATTCAAAAGACATATGCACTGTTCAAGCATACATTCAGAAAACAAAAGTATTGCCACCACATCAAAATAATTAATCTGTTATAAAATTCAAAATTCATGCAATTCTTCTCTTTTCAATTAAGAACATTTTTCATTTAAGAGAGGTGATGGATTCATAGGACATTCATAACTTTAAGGCATAGACACTAAGACACTAATGATCACAAGACACAAACATAGATAAACATAAGCATTAAAATTCGAAAAACAGGAAAATAAAGAACAAGGAAATTAAAGAACGGGTCCACCTTAGTGATGGCGGCTTGTTCTTCCTCTTGAAGATCTTATGGAGTGCTTGAGCTCCTCAATGTCTCTTCCTTGTCTTTGTTGCTCCTCTCTCATGATCTTTGATCTTCTCTAATTTCATGGAGGAGGATGGAATGTTCTTGGTGCTCCACCCTTAGTTGTCCCATGTTGGAACTCAATTCTCCTAGGGAGGTGTTGATTTGCTCCCAATAGTTTTGAGGAGGAAAATGCATCCCTTGAGGCATCTCAGGGATTTCATGATGAGTGGGATCTTTGTTTGCTCCATCCTTTTCTTAGTGATGGGCTTGTCCTCGTCAATGAGGATGTCTCCTTCTATGTCAACTCCAACTGAATAACAGAGGTGACAAATGAGATGAGGAAAGGCTAACCTTGCCAAGATAGAGGACTTGTCCGCCACCTTGTAGAGTTCTTGGGCTATAACCTCATGAACTTCCACTTCCTCTCCAATCATGATACTATGAATCATGATGGCCCGGTCTATAGTAACTTCGGACCGGTTGCTAGTGGGAATGATTGAGCGTTGGATAAACTCCAACCATCATCTAGCCACGGGCTTGAGGTCGTGCCTTCTCAGTTGAACCGGCTTCCCTCTTGAATCTCTCTTCCATTGGGCGCCCTCTTCACAGATGTCTATGAGGACTTGGTCCAACCTTTGATCAAAGTTGACCCTTCTAGTGTAAGGATGTTCATCTCCTTGCATCATGGGCAAGTTGAATGCCAACCTTACATTTTCCGGACTAAAATCTAAGTATTTCCCCCGAACCATTGTAAGCCAATTCTTTGGGTCCGGGTTCACACTTTGATCATGGTTCTTGGTGATCCATGCATTGGCATAGAACTCTTGAACCATTAAGATTCCGACTTGTTGAATGGGGTTGGTAAGAACTTCCCAAACTCTTCTTCGGATCTCATGTCGGATCTCCGGATATTCACTCTTTTTGAGTTTGAAAGGGACCTCGGGATCACCTTCTTCAAGGCCACAACTTCATAGAAGTGGTCTTGATGCACCCTTGAGATGAATCTCTCCATCTCCCATGACTCGGAGGTGAAAGCTTTTGCCTTCCCTTTCCTCTTTCTAGAGGTTTCTCCGGCCTTGGATGCCATAAATGGTTATGGAAAAACAAAAAGCAATGCTTTTACCACACCAAACTTAAAAGGTTTGCTCGTCCTCGAGCAAAAGAAGAAAGAAGAGAGTAGAAGAAGAAGAAATAGAGGAGAGGGAGGTGGCTTTGTGGTTCGGCCAAAGGGGGAGAAGTAGTGTTTAGGTTGTGTGAAAATGAAGGAGTGAAGATGGGTTTATATAGGGGTGAAGAGAGGGGTAGGGTTCGGTCATGTGAGGGTGGGTTTGGGAGGGAAAGTGGTTTGAATTTTTGAATGGTGAGGTAGGTGGGATTTTATGAAGGATGGATGTGAGTGGTGAAGAGAAAGATGGGATTTGATAGGTGAGGGGTTTTTGGGGAAGAGTGGTTGAGGTGATTGGTGAATGGGTGAAGAAGAAGAGAGAGGGTGGTGGGGTGGGTGGGGATCCTGTGGGGTCCACAGATCCTGAGGTGTCAAGGAAAATTCAACCCTGCACCAAAATGGCGTGCAAAAATGCACTCTGTGCCAATTCTGGCGTTAAACGCCGGGCTGGTGCCCATTTCTGGCGTTTAACGCCAGCTTCTTGCCCCTTCCTGGCGTTTAACGCCAGTCTGGTGCCCCTTTCTGGCGTTAAACGCCCAGAATGGTGCCAGACTGGGCGTTAAACGCCCATTTGCTAGCTTCACTAGCGTTTAAACGCCAGCAAGTTCTCCTCCAGGGTGTGCTGTTTTCTTCCTGTTTTTCATTCTATTTTTGCTTTTTTCAATTGATTTTGTGACTTCTCATGATCATCAACCTACAGAAAAGATAAAATAACAAAGAAAAATAGATAAAATTTAACATTGGGTTGCCTCCCAACAAGCGCTTCTTTAATGTCAGTAGCTTGACAGTGGGCTCTCATGGAGCCTCACAAATGCTCAGAGCAATGTTGGAACCTCCCAACACCAAACTTAGAGTTTAAATGTGGGGGTTCAACACCAAACTTAAAATTTGGTTGTGGCCTCCCAACACCAAACTTAGAGTTTGACTGTGGGGGCTCTGTTTGGCTCTGTTTTGAGAGAAGCTCTTCATGCTTCCTCTCCATGGTGACAGAGGGTATCCTTGAGCCTTAAACACAAAGGATTCTTCATTCACTTGAATGATCAATTCTCCTCTGTCCACATCAATCACAGCCTTTGCTGTGGCTAGGAAGGGTCTGCCAAGGATGATGGATTCTTCCATGAACTTCCCAGTCTCTAGGACTATGAAATCAGTAGGGATGTAATGGTCTTCAACCTTTACCAGAACACCCTCTACAAGTCCATAAGCTTGTTTCTTTGAATTGTCTGCCATCTCTAGTGAGATTCTTGCAGCTTGTACCTCAAAGATCCCTAGCTTCTCCATTACAGAGAGAGGCATGAGGTTTACACTTGACCTAAGTCACACAGAGCCTTCTTGAAGGTCATGGTGCCTATGGTACAAGGTATTGAAAACTTCCCAGGATCTTGTCTCTTTTGAGGTAATCTCTGCCTAGACAAGTCATCCAGTTCTTTGGTGAGCAAAGGAGGTTCGTTCTCCCAAGTCTCATTACCAAATAACTTGTCATTTAGCTTCATGATTGCTCCAAGGTATTTAGCAACTTGCTCTTCAGTGACATATTCATCCTCTTCAGAGGAAGAATATTCATCAGAGCTCATGAATGGCAGAAGTAAGTCCAATGGAATCTCTATGGTCTCAGTGTGAGCCTCAGATTCCCATGGTTCCTCATTAGGGAACTCATTGGAGGCCAGTGGACGTCCATTGAGGTCTTCCTTTGTGGCGTTCACTGCCTCTTCCTCCTCTCCAAATTCGGTCATGTAGGTCATGTTAATGGCCTTGTACTCTCCTTTTGGATTTTCTTCTGTATTGCTTGGAAGAGTACTAGGAGGGAGTTCAGTAATTTCTTACTTAGCTGTCCCACTTGTGCCTCCAAATTCCTAATGGAGGACCTTGTTTCAGTCATGAAACTTTGAGTGGTTTTGATTAGATCAGAGACCATGGTTGCTAAGTCAGAGTGGTTCTGCTTAGGATTTTCTGTCTGTTGCTGAGAAGATGATGGAAAAGGCTTGCCATTGCTAAACCTGTTTCTTCCACCATTATTGTTGTTGAAACCTTGTTGAGGTCTCTGTTGATCCTTCCATGAGAAATTTGGATGATTTCTCCATGAAGAATTATAGGTGTTTCCATAGGGTTCTCCCATGTAATTCACCTCTTCCATTGAAGGGTTCTTAGGATCATAAGCTTCTTCAGATGAAGCATCCTTAGTGCTGCCTGGTGCATTTTGCATTCCAGACAGACTTTGAGAGATCAAATTGACTTGTTGGGTCAATATTTTGTTCTGAGCCAATATGGCATTCATAGTATCAATCTCAAGAACTCCTTTCTTCTGACTTGTCCCATTGTTCACAGGATTCCTTTCAGAAGTGTACATGAATTGGTTATTTGCAACCATTTCAATTAGTTCTTGAGCTTCTGCAGGTGTCTTCTTCAGATGAAGAGATCCTCCAGCAGAGCTATCCAATGACATCTTGGATAGTTCAGAGAGACCATCATAGAAAATACCTATGATGCTCCATTCAAAAAGCATGTCAGAAGGACACTTTCTGATCAATTGTTTGTATCTTTCCCAAGCTTCATAGAGGGATTCTCCTTCCTTCTGTCTGAAGGTTTGGACTTCCACTCTAAGCTTGCTCAATTTTTGATGTGGAAAGAACTTTGCCAAGAAGGCATTGACTAGCTTTTCCCAAGAGTTCAGGCTTTCTTTAGGTTGTGAGTCCAACCATATCCTAGCTCTGTCTCTTACAGCAAAAGGGAATAGCATAAGTCTGTAGACCTCAGGGTCAACCCCATTAGTCTTGACAGTGTCACAGATTTGCAAGAATTCAGCTAAAAACTGATGAAGATCTTCTAATGGAAGTCCATGGAACTTGCAATTCTGTTGCATTAGAGAAACTAATTGAGGCTTAAGCTCAAAGTTGTTTGCTCCAATGACAGGGATAGAGATGCTTCTCCCATAGAAGTCGGGACATAGCTTGGACTACGGATCTTTGTTTTGTGCCAAATCTGTTTAGAAATGAAATTGGATCCGGGATGTCCATGCCGTTCGAAGAACGGGTGAAAAACGATTTAAAATGAGGAAGTTATGTCCGTCGGAAGATTGGGGGTTGAATCTGTGAATTCTGCAGTTTTTTAACTTAGAAAATTTTTAGCAGAATAACCCTTGCGCGTGGGCGCACTTGGCGCGTATGCGCCGATCTTCCAGAAAATGCCATCCACGCGTGCGCGTGATGTGCGCGGGCGCGCCGATAGTGCTGTACCCAATGCCCAGCCATTTTCCAGAGAGTTGTGCCAGAACTGTGCCAGCTTTGTGCCTGGGGCACGAGAGTATCTACGCGTACGCGTGGTTGACGCGTGCGCGTCGATTTGGCAGATTTTAATACACGCGTTAGCGTGCATGACGCTTGCGCGTCGATGAGTTTTTAAGGACATCCACGCGTGCGCGTGGAGTACGCGTACGCGTGGCATTGTCTTCATGCCAAAGTTGATATTTGAGTTTTAAAAGCCAAATCTCATACTTTTAAGCCTCCGATCTCACCACTTATATCTTAAATCTTTATGATATGCCTAGCTATTAGAAAAGGGCTAGTGAATGAGATAACTTGCGAGTGAAGCAAGGGGAAAATGAATAATCAATGAGGATCATTGAGGATTATGTGAGATGGGGAGGATGATGGTGGAAGTGCTTGTTATGCCATTGGCCGAAGGGCCGTAATTGTTTATGAATTGGCTGGTTCTGGATTGAACCGTGAGCCGGAATAGCTGTGTATGCTATGAATATTGGCTGGTTATGGATTTAACCGTGAGCCGGATGGCTGATATGGATGTTGATCCATGGATGAGAATTCATGCATGTTTATGCTGAATTATTGATAATTGTGATTTGCACTTCCACTATCTGAGTTACGAGTCTCCCTGGGTAGTAGCAGTGGCTAGTCCACTTGCTCCGGGTATGAGGCGAAAAAATGATGTTTATGATAAATGAATTAATTATGGAGTTTTGAATGAATGTAACTCAGATACCTGGGTAGTAGCAAGGGTTGTGGTTCGTCCCGCTTGCTCCGGGTCAATGCTTGTGTTTTCTCTCTGGTTGTAAGGGTGACAGGGCACCGATACCCTCTAATGGCGACAGGGCGCAGATACCCTCTAATGGCGACAGGGCGCAGATACCCTCTAATGGCGACAGGGCACATAGTCCCTCTAATGATATTAATACGCAGCAGAGAGACTGTGCCCGGGTTAGCTACCGGACACGTCGGGTTGGCTTGATAACCGACAGATGATATCATCAGCCATAGGGCAGGCATACATCATTTGTATATGTTTGAATTGTTTGGGTTTGCCTATTTGTTTTGGATTTCTATATCATATATGCTATATTACCTGATTACATGCTACTTGTTCTACTTGTACCTTAGTTGTGTATTACTTGTCTGCATTGATTGTATTTGTACAACTGAGAGATCCCTCATAATGGTGTTGGTGGATGTTGGGGGCTGTTCTTGATGAGATGAATTGATAATGCGATTGCATAATGATGATGATTTTTGAATGAGATCATTTGAGCCCCCTGGGTAGACGCAGTGATGTGATTTCACTAGCTCCAGGCGAGGGTATGATGTATTGATATAAAGTTGCTGAGGCAGAACAACTGGTAATGGTTTTGCTTATGATTCTAAGTCTGATTTGTGAAAGAATCAGCGAGTTGGGAAACATGTGTAACATGAACTAGATTTAGTATCCCCTTACAACAGATGCCTATTTATGGATTAGTGAGAATCTAGGCTGGATACTTGGTGAAAAGGAGTTTAGGATGCTTAGTGAGTTTTTGTTGCAGTGCATTGTATTTATTTGGCACTTTTACCGTACTGGGAACCCATGGGCCCGGGTTCTCATTCCGTATATATCTCTTGTTTTTCAGATACAGGTCCAAGTGCTCAGAAGTGAGCTGCGGTTCGTCTGAGAGCCGGCGAAGATCTTCATTTTCTCTACTTTGTGTTTTGCTTAGAATCTCTCCACCTCTGTTTTGAAGATATTATGTTATGTGTTGAACTCTTTTGGAACTTGCCTATAGAGGCTCTTATGTTTCCTTTGGGAGAGATTAGGATGCACTGTTGTCAACTACTTTCATATTGTACCCTAGCCGGCCTAAACTTCGCGGGTCGCGACTAGTGGCTATTTACTTATGTTATATATATCTATCTGTTATCTATCTCTTAATCTCCTTTATGCCTTGTCCGTATATCGCTTTCGGCTTCGCGGTTTAACTTTTCGTTGTCGAAACGTGAGTGATACGTCTTCGCGATTTTATTTCTACTCCTTTCAGGCTTCTCGATTAATACTCCTTTCGAAATTACCTATATTTATATATTAAAAATCCACCTGAGAGTCGTACCACCGTAATATCATTGACTTATGACTCGAGCATAAGAATTTGAATATTAGGGTGTTACAAGAGTTGTCTTCACCAAGAAACCAGTCATACCATATATAGTGAGTCATGTCTTATCTCTAGAGCATGCAGAGCTCATTCATGAGAAGACAGGAAGAAAGTTCACTGTAAGGGGCAAAATTCTGAGCTTATATCAATCTCCGTAAGGAGCTAACCGTCAAGCTAGTGACATTAAAGGAGTGCTTGTTGGTTGGCAACCCAACCATAATTATTATTATTATTTATATTTTTCTTTGAATTTCATTTTGTTTTGTTATTTTCTTTAGGTTCATGATCATGTGCATTAATCAGAACAGAGACAGAAACGTTCAAAAGTGGAAATGGAACACCTTGGAGAGCATGTCTTGATGGCGTTGAACGCCAGACAAGAGGCAAGAGTGGGCGTTTAACGCCCACAAGGGGTAACATTACTGGCATAGAATGCCAGCCTTGGAGCAGAGGGTGGGCATTCAATGCCTGAAAGAAGCAAAAGACCTGGCATTAAACACCAGGAAGGAGGTCCCTCCTGGGGTTCAACACCCTGAATGGAGCAGGAAGCTGGCGTTGAACGCCAGTTATGGAGCATGAGCTGGGCATTGAATGCCCATTAGGGGGCAGGGACTATGAATTCCCTAGCCTCTCAGGACCAGTGGGTCCACAGCATCTTCACCTACCCTACCTTCTTCTCTCTTCTTTTCACACTTCCCCATACACTCTTCCCTATAAATCCTCAACCAATCACATCTATAACTCTTGCCCAAAACCATTATAACTCCCACCAACCCACCCACTAAAATTCAAAATTTCACACCCATATTTCCCACCCAACCTTTCGAAATCGTAACTGCAACATCCCTATAAATATCCCCTTCATATCACTTATCCCACACACTACTCATACACCTTTCACCCTCACTAGGCCGAATTGATCTTCTCTCTCCATCTCCATCTATTTTCTTCTTCTTCTACTCCATTATTCTCTTGTTTATTTTTGCTCGAGGATGAGCAAAGTTTTAAGTTTGGTGTTGGAAAAGCCTTACTTTTTGCTTTCCATTCCCACTTATGGCACCCAAGGTCGGAGAACTCTTTAGAAAGAGGAAGGAAAAGGCCGTAGCCACTACCTCCAAATCTTGGGAGATGGAGAGATTAATCACCAAAGCTTACCAAGACCACTTCTATGAAGTAGTGGCAAAGAAAAATGTGATCCCTGAGGTCCCTTTTAAGCTTAAGAAGAATGAGTATCCGAAAATCCTAAGAGAAATCCGGAGAAGAGGTTGGGAAGTCCTAACCAATACCATCCAAGAGGTTGGGATCTCAATGGTGCAAGAGTTCTATGCTAATGCATGGGTCACAAAAAATCATGACATTAGTGTGAACCTCATCCTAAGAATTGGAGCACCATGGTCCAAGGGAGAATCTTAGATTTTAGCCTGAAAAGTGTGAGGTTGGCGTTGAACTTGCCTTTGATGCAACGAGACCCACATCCTTACACAAGAATAGTCAACTTTGATCAGAGGCTGGATCAAGTGCTCTCAGACATCTGTGTGGAAGGAGCACATTGGAAAAGGGATTCCCAAGGCAAGCCTATTCCACTAAGAAGGCCTGACCTCAAGCCCATAGCTAGAGGATGGTTGGAATTCATCCAACGCTCTATCATCCCTACAAGCAATTGGTCCGAAGTGACCATAGACCGAGTCATAATGATCCATTGTATTATGCTTGGAGAGGAGGTGGAAGTACATGAGGTGATACCTCAAGAGTTGTACAAAGTAGCGGACAAGCCCTCCACCCAAGCAAGGTTAGCTTTCCCTCATCTTATCTGTCACCTATGCAATTCAGCTGGAATTGTCATAGAAGGTGAAATTCCAATTGAGGAGGACAATCCCATCACTAAAAGAAGGATGGAGCATACTAGAGATCCGGCACACAAACCACAACATGAGCATGTGGAGCCACCTCAACATGAGATTCCTGAGATGCCTCAGGGGATGTATTTTCCTCCTCAAAGCTATTGGGATCAATGACATACTTCTGTGGGATAATTAAGCTCTAATATGAATCAGCTAAGGATGGAGCATCAAGAGCATTCCACCATCCTCAATGAAATGAGAGAAGATCAAAGAGTTATGAGGGAAGAACAACAGAGACAAGGGCGTGACATTGAAGACATCAAGCGTGTAATGTCCCAAGCTTCTTTTTTCTATTATTACTATCCTACCCTTTAATTTTATCAAAATTCCAGTATTACCTTTATTCCTCCTACCCAACCCTAACCCTAAATTACTAAACAACTTCCACTCTTCCTCATCAACCACAACCCCCCTTTCTTTTCAAAACTCACACCACACACAAATACACCCACACAGAAAAAAAGAAGAGAGAATGACAGAAGGGGTTGCTGCTTCTACACCTCGTCGCCGAAGTTCTGCCACTGCCAAGTTGCTATTGACATCAACCCAAGAGAAAGAGGGAGTCTGCAAGTTGAAGGAAGTTGGAGGAGTGTTGATGCCGCTAGCGTTTTGCCGTGCCGTCATTATGGTCACCGAGAGGAGGAAGACCCGCGAGGAAGAGAGGGACGCGGTCAATCTCATCATCGTCAGATCCTTTGCCGCCATGCTTTTCCCACCGTCGATCCGTCTTTGCTGATGAAGACCTTGTTGCCAAGCTACTGCGCCGCCGCTGCCACCGTTGCGTTTCTGGGAAAAGGAGCTCGAACAGGAGAGAGAGAGAGAGAGAAAGAGAGAGAGAGTTTGTAGAGAGAGAAACATGACTATACACGAACAGAGAGGGGAGGAGGAACTCGCTGAAGGAGTGGGAGACTCGTCGCTGCGCCTCTAGTTGCCAGGAATGGCGCTACCGTTGCTGGAAAACACGCTGGAGCTTCCAAACTCACCGGCAACACTACCTTGGCACTGTTCTGGTCTAGCTTCTTCTCTTAGTCTGTTCTATTTTCACCTTATCTCTGCCACCATTTCATTTTTCTACCTTATTCTTGTTTGATTTATTTTGTCTTTGTTTTGTTTTGGATTTTTCAGAATTTTATCTTCCTTTGTCTCTGTATTCGATTTAAAATTACTGCCTGGTGTTGTAGTCATTGTCGCTGTCGTGAGAATTAAAGTTGTTGCCATTGCCTTGGTCCAAATTCTGTGCTCTTCCGTTCCATTCTACTTCAACTTTCTTCACCTTTTAATATCGCACTCTGGGTTCACCCTCTTCGGTCCCTTAGGACTATATTGTGAGTAGGCTTTACATTTATGGTTTTTGATTGTTCATCTATAATTATTTTGACATATATCTATTATGATTTTTGAGTTATAGCTATATTTGCTTTGACTGATTTTAAATGGATTAGAATAATTGATTTTTTAGAATTAAATGATTCGTTTTTATGAAGTTTATACTTTCGAAACTATACATGAGACTATGTATATTTTGAGAAAGTTTTGAATTATTCTAAAATGTTTGATTTTTCTTGAATATCTATTTTTGAGACTATATATATTTATTATGAAATTTGTATTATTCTAAAATGTTTTATTTTACTTGAAAATCTGTTTTTGAAGTATTGAAGTAATTGTTGGTACTCACTTATTTTAAAAATTGTGAAATATATTTGAAATCTCTTAAAAGTATGATTGAAAAAGATTTCTGATGAGAAAGTATTATTCGAAAGAGCAAATAATTGTTGTATTTGAAATTATATGTTTTGAATTGGTTTGGGAGGCTCGTATTAGAAAATCGTAGTTAATGGCGGTTATGACATTAACTTAGATGTATCTAACTCAGACTCCAGCTAGCAGGGGTGTTGCTAGCCTAACGTGTAAGCCACACGTTAGATCTGTTATTTTGTTAGGACACACAAGAGGAAAGGGCTACCCATAGTGGTAAAACCGCCCAAGTGTGGACTTTTGATTTGATTTCTGTATGAGAACTCCCTTATTGATTCACTTATTCATATAAATTATTATTTTTCTAACTAAAATTATTGTTATAATAATATTTATATGGTCTCATGTAACTTATAGATGTACTGTCTAGTCACTGGGTTGCAAAACTCACTCTGTTTTTCTAAAATTATTTTTAGGAATAAATACTTGCTTATGTGAGCCTTTCTATTCGAGAGTAATGATCTGCAATGGATATCTATTATTTGTTGAGTTCTTAGATGTCATCTGCTCCATATGTCACAAGCAGGATTTATTCATATTTATTTATTTTATTTTTGTTTAAAACATGAAATTATTTATTCTAGAAAGTGTAAATTTATTCAAAACATTTGTAACCTTCTTGTTTATCTTATATTTGAATCTGTTAGACTTGCTAGGGGATAATTTCCCTGGGCGTCAGTCATGGCTCATTTTGGCTGTGACAAAGTGGTATCAGAGCTTTGGTTTTATCTGTGTAATATGGAGTAAGTGTCCTATGGTAGGATCACAATTGTATAAATATAAGCGCATCTATTTGTACAAATTGTGGCACTATCAGAGGCCTATAGGAATGCCATCCTTGTCCTCTGTGTCATTGTCGTCTTCTGATTATTGTGATTGTGCATTCTCTGCCGTTTCTTACTACTCCAATCCTTTTTCTTGTACCCAATCTTGAACGTGTTTTTACAATGGTTTCATGTTTTGGTTCTGGTTTACGATTTCTCTCGTAGCCAATTCTAATCTTCTTCGATTTTGTGAATGTGTGCCTTAATCCTCTTTGTCTTTGTCTTTGTGTTGTTCACTATGACTCCTGATGTCGATATCTCACTAACTACTTAAAAGATTCGATCTATATGTGCTGTGAATTATCATCTAATTCTTTTATAGAACTGTATTTGAATTTGTGGATTACATGGATTTTTTGAGTTATTGTGTTGTTGGTCGAGCTGCTTTGTTCTGGAGTTGATAAGCGATATTAGAGTTTTCTTCTTATGTTGATAATCTTTGAAGTTATGACATAATTTTGATTTCCTTTTGATTTTTTTCTCTTTCAAATCAAGAATTTTGAAAATTGTTATTTAGTTGTTTAAGAAAAGGGACTATGTGATAAACATGTGAATGAAATGTTATTGTTGTTTATTGGATTGGTGATTTTCTCTGTTTAGGTGTAGTGAATTATTTAGGTGATTAGTTAGTTAGATAAAAAATCTTTCTGATTAGAAGTTTTGTTGAGCTTTTCTAATTTGATGATCTGATGTTGTTATGGTTCTTTGTTGCTGAACATGGCTTTCCTGTCACAGAATTATTTTCCTGCTTGATAAGTTAAGATAAAGATTGTGAACGTTTATTTTTGGTTGATGATAAAAGATGAATTTTGTTTTGACTAAAATATGAAAGTGTATTATTGATAATGCTTGAGTGAAAAAAAAATCCAATAGTTATGTATGTCAGGCATTATGGAAAAAATGCATTAAACAAATACTACATGACATGTGAAAGAATTTCTTTAGTATGGTGCAAAACAAATGATAACAAAAGTATTCTAAAGCAAGTCATGTGAAATCATCTAATTGAACTTGTGAAGTCAATTTTCTTTAGTTAGAAAATTCTTATTTGTGCGAGATGATTCTAGAATAAGAAAATAATTGGAATCGACATTTTAAAACTTCTTATACTAGTACGAAGTTAAGGAAAATATAATGCTGATGACAACTAGAAGTAGAAATATGTTTTGTGATGCAAACTATTTCGTTTGATGAACCTTATTCTTTGTTTCATAAAGATTGTTTGTTCGTGTTTTAAAAAGTAAGAAATTTGTTCTGCCAAAGGTATAGAGAACTGATGAGCGGATAATTTATATGCTTTTTAGTATTGTTTTAGATAGTTTTTAGTATAATTTAGCTACTTTTAGGGATGTTTCATTAGTTTTTTATGTAAAATTAACATTTCTGGACTTTACTATGAGTTTGTGTGTTTTTCTGTGATTTCAGGTAATTTCTGGCTGAAATTGAGGGACCTGAGCAAAACTCTGATAAAGGCTGACAAAGGACTGCTGATGTTGTTGGATTTTGACCTCCCTGCACTCGAAATAAATTTTCTGGAGCTACTAAACTCCGAATGCTACGCTCTTAACGGTGTTGGAAGTAGACATCAGAGCTTTCCACCAATATATAATAGTCCATACTTTATCGTGATTAGATGACGTAAACTGGCGCTCAATGCCAGTTCCATTCTGCATTCTGGAGTCAAACGCTAGAAACACGTCACGAACCAGAGTTGAACACCAAAACATGTTACAACTTGGAGTTCAACTCCAAAGAAGCCTCAACTCGTGTAAGCCCAAGCACACACCAAGTGGCCCTATAAGTGGATTTCTGCATCAATTATTATTCTGTAAACCCTAGTAGCTAGTCTAGTATAAATAGGACCTTTTACTATTGTATTTCATCCTGGATTGTATTTTTTGATCCTGTGATCACGTTTTGGGGGCTGGCCATTCAGCCATGCCTGAACCTTCATCACTTATGTAATTTTAACGGTGAAGTTTCTACACACCATAGATTAAGGGTGTGGAGCTCTACTGTACCTCAAGTTTTAATGCAATTACTACTATTTTCTATTCAATTCAGCTATTCCTGTTCTAAAATATTTGTTGCACTTCAACATGATGAATGTGATGATCCGTGACGCTCATCATCATTCTCACCTATGAACGCATGACTGACAACCACTTCTATTCTACCTTAGACCGGGCGCATATCTCTTGGATTCCTTAATTAGAATCTTCGTGTATAAGCTAGATTGATGGCGGCATTCATGAGAATCCGAAAAGTCTAAACCTTGTCTGTGGTATTCCGAGTAGGATTCAGGGATTGAATGACTGTGATGAGCTTCAAACTCGCGATTGTTGGGCATGATGAAAAACGCAAAGAATCAAGGGATTCTATTCCAACATGATCGAGAACCGACAGATGATTAGCCGTGCCGTGACAGAGCATTTGGACCTTTTTCACTGAGAGGATGGGATGTAGCCATTGACAACGGTGATGCCCTACATACAGTTTGCCATGGAAAGGAATAAGAAGGATTGAAGGAAGGCAGTAGGAAAGCAGAGATCCAACAGGGACAAGCATCTCCAGACACTTATCTGAAATTCCCACCATTGAATTACATGAGTAACTCTATCTTTATTTTCTGCTTTATTTATTATTCGAAAACTCCATAACATTTACTATCCGCCTAACTGAGATTTACAAGATGACTATAGCTTGCTTCATACCAACAATCTCCGTGGGATCGACCCTTACTCACGTAAGGTATTACTTGGACGACCCAGTGTACTTGTTGGTTAGTTGTGCGGAGTTATGACTAAGTGTGATTCACGTTTGAAAGCGCTACCAAGTTTTTGGTGCCATTGTTGATGATCACAATTTCGTGCACCAAGTTTTTGGCGCCGTTGCCAGGGATTGTTTGAGTTTGGACAACTAACGGTTTGTCTTGTTGCTCAGATTAGATAATTTTCTTTTTATTTTCTTTTCAAAATGTTTTCAAAAATATTTTTTTTTTCAAAAAATTTTTCAAAATGTTCTCACCTGTTTCGAAAATTTTTCAAAATTTTTAAGAATGAATTCTAGTGTTTCATGAAGCATGTGGAAGCTTGGCTGGCTGTAAAGCCATGTCTAACTCAATTGGATTGAGGCTTCCACTTGTAAACATAAAAGGCTATGTATATAGAGTTGGATGAAATATCAGCTGTTGCATGCCTGATTTATATCTTCTAAAGCTGGCTGGCTATTAAGCCAATCCCAACCCTTGATTAGAGCTTTAGGCTAAACATTGAAAGATTCCTAGAATTCTTCTTAAAAATTTTGAATTTTTTATTTTCTTTTTCCTATATGTTTTTTGAAAAATAAATAAAATAAAAAAATAAAATAAAATTATAAAATCAATAAAAACAAAAAAATATTTTGTGTTTCTTGGTTGAGTCTTGAGTCAATTTTTAAAGTTTGGTGTCAATTGCATTTTTCTAAAAATTTATGCATTTTTTTTCGAAAATCTCATGCATGTGTTCTTCATGATCTTCAAGTTGTTCTTGACAAGTCTTCCTGTTTGATCTTGATGTTTCTTGTTTTGTGTCTTTTGTTATTTTTCATGTGTATTTTTGCATTCATAGTGTCTAAGCATTAAAAATTTCTAAGTTTGGTGTCTTGCATGTTTCTTTGCATCAAAAATTTTTCAATAATATGTTCTTGATGTTCATCATGATCTTCAAAGTGTTTTTGGTGTTCATCTTGACATTCATAGTGTTCTTGCATGCATCATATGTTTTGATCCAAAATTTCATGTTTTGGGTCATAATTATGTTTTTCTCTCTCATAATTAAAAATTCAAAAAAAAATATATTTTTCCTATTTCTCTCAAATTTCAAAATTTGAGTTGACTTAGTCAAAATTTTTAAATTAGTTGTTTCTTGTAAGTCAAGTCAAATTTTCAAATTTAAAAAATCTATCTTTTCAAAACTTTTTCAAAAATCAAATCTTTTCATTTTTTATTAATTCAAAATTTATTTTTAAATTATTTTTCAAAATCTTTTCTTATTTTATCTTTATTTTCGAAATTATGCTAACAATTAATATGATTAATTCAAAAATTTGAAGTTGTTACTTTCTTGTTAAGAAAGGTTCAATCTTTAAATTCTAGAATCATATCTTTTAGTTTCTTGTTAGTCAAGTAATTAATTTTAATTTTAAAAATTAAATCTTTTCTAACCATATCTTTTAATCATATCTTTTTATTTATCTTTTATATCATATCTTTTTCAAAATTTTATCTTTTTCAAAAATTGATTTTAAAATATCTTTTCTAACTTCTTATCTTCTTATCTTCTTATCTTTTTAAATTTGATTTTCAAATTTTTTCAACTAACTATTTGACTTTTTGTTTGTTTCTTATCTTTTCAAAACCACCTAACAACTTTCTCTCTCTAATTTTGAAAATACCTCCCTCTTTTTCAAAAATTCTTTTTAATTAATTAATGTTTAAATTTTAATTTTAATTTTATTTCTTATCTTAATTTTGAAAAATCATTAACTCCTTTTCAAAATTATTTTCGAAAACTTCTGTCCCTCTCTTATTCTATTTATTATTCATTCACTAACACTTCTCTTCATCTCAAATCTCTGCCCTATCCTCACCTTTGTGTTTGAATTTCCTTTCTCTATTCCCTTTCTTCTTCTGCTAACAATAAGAAACCTCTTTATTGTGACATAGAGGATCCTCTTCTTTTTATGTTCTCTTCTCTTTGATATGAGAGGAACAAGGAAAAAGGCATTCTTGTTGAAGCTGATCCAGAACCTGAAAGGACTTGAAGAGGAAACTAAGAGAAGCTAAATTACAACAATCCAGAGACAACCTTGCTGAAATTTTCGAACAAGAAAAGGAGATGGCAGCCGAACCCAACAACAATAATGCAAGGAGGATGCTTGGTGATTATACTACACCTACTTCAAGTTTGATGGAAGAAGCATCTCAATTCCTGCCATTGGAGCAAACAATTTTGAGCTGAAACTCAATAGTTGCTCTAATGCAACAGAACTGCAAGTTTCATGGACTTCCATTAGAAGATCCCTATCAGTTCTTGACTGAGTTCTTGCAGATCTTGAGACTGTTAAGACTAATAGAGTAGATCCTGAAGTCTACAGGCTTATGCTTTTCCCTTTGCTGTAAGAGACAGAGCTAGAGCATGATTGGACTCTCAACCTAAAGATAGCCTGGACTCTTGGGATAAGCTGGTCAGGCCTTCTTGGCTAAGTTCTTTCCTCTCAAAAGCTGAGCAAGCTTAAAGTGGATGTTCAAACCTTCAAACAAAAAGATGGTGAATCCCTCTATGAAGCTTGGGAAAGATACAAGCAGATGACCAAAAGATGTCCTTCTGACATGTTTTCAGAATGGACCATGATAGATATATTCTATTATGGTTTGTCTGAGTTCTCTAAGATGTCACTGGACCATTCTGCAGGTGGATCCATTCACCTAAAGAAAACACCTGCAGAAGCTCAAGAACTTATTGACATGGTTGCAAATAACCAGTTATGTACACTTCTGAGAGGAATTTCGTGAATAATGGGATGCCTCAAAGGAAGGGAGTTCTTGAAATTGATGCTCTGAATGCCATATTGGCTCAGAACAAAATGTTGACTCAGCAAGTCAACATGATTTCTCAAAGTCTGAATGGATGGCAAAATGCATCCAATAGTACTAAAGAGGCATCTTCTGAAGTTGAAGCTTATGATCCTGAAACTCTGCAATGGTAGAGGTAAATTACATGGGGAAGCGTTTGGCAACACCTATAACCCTCATGGAGAAATCATCCAAATTTCTCATGGAAGGATCAACAAAAGCCTCAACAAGGCTTTAATAATGGTGGAAGAAACAGGCTCATCAATAGCAAGCCTTTCCATCATCTTCTCAGCAACAGACAAAGAATTTGACAAAATACCTCTAACTTAGCAAATATAGTCTCTGATCTGTCCAAGCCACTTTAAGTTTCATGAGTGAAACAAGGTCTTCCATCAGAAATCTGGAGGCACAAGTGGGCCAGCTGAGTAAGAAAGTCACTGAAACTCCTCCTACTACTCTCCCAAGCAATACTGAAGAAAATCCAAAAAGAGAGTGCAAGGCCATTGATATAATTAATATGGCCGAACCTAGAGAGGAAGGAGAGGACGTGAATCCCAATGAGAAAGACCTCATGGGACGTCTCTTAAGCAAGAAGGAGTTCCCTATTGAGGACCCAAAGGAACTGAGGCTCATATAGTAGAGATTCCATTAAACCTCCTTCTGCCATTCATGAGCTTGAAGACTATTCTTCCTCTGAAGAGGATGAAGATGTAACTGGAGAGCAAGTTGCTCAATATTAGGAGCCATCATGAAGCTGAATGCCAAGTTATTTGGTAATGAGACTTGGGAGGTGAACCTCCCTTGCTCATTAGTGAACTAGATACATGGGTTCAGCAAACTTTACCTCAAAAGAGACAAAATCCTGGCAAATTCGTAATACCCTGCACCATAGGCACCATGATCTTTGAAAAGCTCTGTGTGACCTAGGGTCAGGTATAAACTTATGCCACTCTCTTGTAATGGAGAAGCTGGGGATCATTGAGGTATAGCCTGCTATATTTTCATTACAAATGGCAGACAAGTCAGTAAGACAAGCTTATGGATTGGTAGAGGACGTTTTGGTAAAGGTTGAAGGCCTTTACATCCCTGTGATTTCATAATCTTAGACACTAGGAAGGAGGAGAATGAATGCATCATCTTGGGAAGACCTTTCCTAGCCACAGCAGGAGCTGTGATAGATGTTAACAGAGGAGAATTAGTCCTTCAATTGAATGGGACTACCTTGTGTTTAAGCCCAAGGTGTTCTTCTTATACATGGAGAGGAAGCATGAAAAGCTTCTTCCAATACAGAGTCAAACAAAGCCCCCACAATCAAACTCTAAGTTTGGTGTTGGAGGCCACAACCAAACTCTAAGTTTGGTGTTGAATCCCCCACATTCAAACTCTAAGTTTGGTGTTGGAGCCTTCATCATGCTCTGAACCTGTGAGGCTCCATGAGAGCCCACTGTCAAGCTAGTGACATTAAAGAGCGCTTATTGGGAGGCAACCCAATTTTTATTTATCTAATTTTATTTTATTTTATTTCAATGTTTTATTAGGTTCATGATCATGCGGAATCACGAAAAAAATACAAAATTAAAAATAGAATAAAAAACAGCAGAAGAAAAATCACACCCTGGAGGAAGACTTAC
>NW_027255559.1:0-25257 GCF_003086295.3 Arachis hypogaea
TCTATATCTTCTTACTTTATAAATTCTCCAAGTATTTGTAATCATCTTCAAGAATTGTATCAACTTTGCAAGCAATAAAGTACAAGTCATTTTGTAAGCTTACTATCTTTTTTCTTTATTTTCTATTATTTTCTTTAATACAATGTATTACTTAAAAAGCTTAATCTTTAAATTTTAGAAGAAATATGAAAAAGAGAAGAATAGATAGAAAAATAAGAAATAATACTGAATCTTCGAATAAGTAGAAATAAAAAGTTAGAAAAAAATAATCAGAAAAAAAGTTTAAAAAATAAAATAGTAAGACCGTAAAAACTTAAAAAAACATTAAGAAAAAGGATTTATCATGTTGAAAATTACATTATAATAGACAAAATATGATAACTTACAACAAATGGTCAACCATTAGTACAAGCTCAACCTCTACCAGCCCAACTTTACAAGTGGTATCAGAGCTGCCCAAGGGGAAGGTATCTGATAACATTTATAAAGAAATTATTTTAACTGGATTTTTATTACAATCTTCTTGATAAACCTCAAATATTTTATAGTTACAACTTTGAAGTAGCAGTGAGAACTGTTAATACGTTGGTCAGCCCAGATTGTAATCCCGGTTGTAAGTCCTAGTAAGGCAGTGAATCCGTTGATTACGAGGGTGGTCCCGTAACTCACAAAGTTCTAACCATAAAATGGCTAGTTTATTGAGAACGATGAGTAGTTTAAATCTAGGGAAAAATAATTCTTTAGTGATAAAAACAGATAATGATGAAGCTTCCACTTCTGGAACTAAAAATGAATTGGAAATAGCTAAATTAGAAGAAAGTTTTCATAATTGGAATATACCTATAATAGATAAAGATAAAGTATATAAAAAGAGAAACTTCTGGGAAGGAAAAAATTATGAAATTCATATGTTAGAATATTGTAAACCAGGAACAAGTAATAATAAGATTATCACCGTCTTAGAAGAAGATAAATTGAAAGAACATAGTAGTAAAGGATATAACTTCATCCATATAGGATTAATACAAGTAGCTGTAAAACCCAATTTTAGAATAGGAATTAACCTGCCTATATTATTAACTTTAAGAGATACAGATTCCAAAATTTTAGTGACTCATTAATGGAATATTGGAAAGTAATTGTCATGATGGACCAGTTTTCTTTAATTGTTACCCAAATTATGCTATGAATTTAAAAAATGAATACACCTGGCAAGCATTAAAATTACAAGTAAGATCTGATGAGACAATTATAAATGAGAAATATGATCCATTCGAAATAATCTATAGAATATATTATAAGATTACTAAGGTTAATTATGACTTTAAAGCTTTAAGACAATCCTCAAAAGAAGAAACGATAATCATGCATGCAAATCTAAAAAGATCTAATATACAAACACCTAGAAGATTAAGACATGAAGAATTAAAAAGTAAAATGCCTGAAGAATGGGTAATACCTGATGGTATTGAAGAACCACAAATACAAAATACTAGGATAAGAGAAATAATAAGAGAAGGTCCTGATATTAGAATCAGGATGAATAGATCCCACTCATTAAGAATTCCTGATAATGTTGAAACTATTAGCCATAGAAATTCTATAGATAATTCATCAATAGGAAATATCGATGATATTGTAGGAATTGACAACAGAAGGCCACATATAGCCACTGCTGTATATAAATCACCTTCAGAATTTGATCCAGAGAATCACAAGTTATGACAGTGATTATAAAGGAAGAACCATTTGAGATTGATAAAGAGTGGATAAGACAAGATTTTAATGCTGATTATAATAAACCCCTAAGAGATTGGTATTTCACCAACCATTCAGAAAATGAGGTCATTAGACTAAGAGAACTATTCTATGATTTTATGAAAGAAAATAGGATTAGTTTGTTCTTCTTTGATTGGTACGTAAATTATTACTCCAAACCCGACAAGAAATTATGTCCTTTAACAAAACCAACTATTGTTTGGAAAACAAGCTCAGGATCAGTAATAGAATCTGAATATCCTCCTAAAGAAACTATTAAAATACCAATAGGAAAAGACTTAGAAGTTGAAGCAACACCCTATAAAGATAGTAATGCAGATGGAAACGTAGAGAAAAGAGATATTAAGAAATTACATCAACAATTAAACTTTACTAATACCATGTTAGATATAATGAAAAATCAGTTAGGAAGAATGGAAAATATGGAAAAAGTTATTAAGGTAGAAAAACCCATAGAAAAACCTATATATAAATTACAAAGTTTAGATAATATTAGCTTAAAATCTAAAGTAGAAACAGAAGTTGAAGAATTAAAAGAGAAACTTAGGAGTATTAGCCTAGGAAAATTAACAATTAATACATTACAAAAGGAAGAAGAATTAGAACTAAATAAAATATCCTATAAAAGAGATTATCCTAAAACCAGAAATTATTATCCTAGACCATCCCCAGTAGATGTAGGTCTAGAAGAGAGAACACAATTAGTACAAAATAGTTTTTCAGGATCAGACTTAGTAGAATGGAATATAGATGGATTAAGTGAACAAGCCATTTTAGATCAAATGTGTAATATGACTATGGCTGCAACTGCCTATAAGATGAGAAAGGCTTCTGATAGAGAAGCAGCAATCATGATAACCCAAGGATTTACAGGACAATTAAAAGGTTGGTGGGATAATTTTCTCAACGTCCAAGAAAAAGAATTAATTATTAATAGTATTAAACAAGAAGATCAATCACCAGACGCTACATCCACATTAATATACACTATTATTAAAAATTTTGTAGGAGATCCCAGTATTTTTAAAGATAGGATACATACTCAATTAATGAATTTAAGATGTCCAACCATGTCTGATTACAGATGGTATAAAGATGTTTTTATGTCAAAAGTTATGATAAGAGATGATGCACATGCGCCTTTCTGGAAAGAAAGATTCGTAGCAGCCTTACCAAAATTATTCTCTGAAAAAGTATTACAAAAACTACAAACACAGTTTGGGACCCAGATTCCCTATAATTCATTAACTTTTGGACAATTGCATAATATAATAGTACAAACAGGTATAGAAGTATGCACAGATACCAAGATACAACAAAAAATAAAACAAGAAAGTATCACGGGTAAAAGAGAGCTTGGCACTTTTTGTTATCAATATGGAATAACTCCTGAAAAAGCACCTAGTGGACAGCATAAAGTTAAAAAGAAAAAATTTTATAAAAAACCTAAATATAATATAGACAAACCCCTTTATTATGAACAGAAATATCATAAAAAATTCCATAAGACTCCTAAAGGAAAACCTAAATTTCCTAATAAGAAAAAACAAGTAACATGTTGGAAATGTAAAAAACAAGGACATTATGCTAATAAATGTACGACAGAACAAAAAATAAATAAAATAGAGAATAAAGAAATTAAACATGCTTTAACAGCCATACTAATCGATTCAGAATCAGAAGCAGAATCAAGTTATGAGGACTCTTCTGAAACTGAAGATTATTTTATACAACAATTAGACTTTATGTCAGAAGAAGAGAGCTCAGGAGAAAATAGTGGAAAAGAGGAAAAGGATAATAATAACTGTTTAGGAATAGGATTATGTAACTGTAGAAACTGTGAAAAAACTGTAAATGTTTTAACTAAAGAACAAACTTCTACACTAGTCAAAATAATTGACAAGTTAGAAGATACACCATTAAGGGATGAGTTTATAAGACAATTAGCTGAATTAGTTAAAAAAGAAGAGGAAAGTAAGCAAGAAATAAGACCAATAGAAATAAAAGAAATTTATAATCGTTTTAAAAATCCACAAGAAGAAGTTTCCCTTAATTCTCTTAAAGAAGAGATAAAAAAGTTAAAAAGAGAAGTTTCAGAATTAAAACAACAAAACATTAATATGGACTACAGATTACTAAAAATAGAAGGAGAAAACATAATAAAAATCCAAGAACAATGTTTGCAAAATAACGAAGGGACTAGTAATATAACAATCCCTGAGAATTATATTAACCTAGGAACAGAAAATTATATAAATATATTAACATTATTAGTAAGTCAAAAATGGTTCACTACGATAACTTTAATAGTAGGAGAAGAAAAATTTGATTTAATAGCTATGGTAGATTCAGGAGCTGATGTTAATTGTATAAAGAAGGATTAATACCCACAAAATATTATGAAAAAACTACAGAAAGAGTCTTAATGGCAGAAAATGACCAAATGACTATAGACTATAAGTTATCTAAAGCAAAAATTTGTAAAAATAGAGTATGCTTCGCCACTACATTCTTTTTAGCAAGAAATATATCTCATCAAGTTATATTAGGAAATCCTTTCACTTTATTATTATATCCCTTTAATGTCGACATAGATGGAATAACTTGTACCAGAATTCCTAATCATCCTGTCCATTTTGAATTTCTCACAAGACCAAAACAGCATGAACTCAATCTGTTACAACACCTATCTACACAAGTTAGAGTAATGGAAACAGAAGTAAAACAAATTAATTGTTTGAGCCTAGAGAAAACTTTAAAACAATTACCGCGTCAAGTTAATATTATAGAAAGAAAACAAGACAAATTAATTACTTAAACCAAGAAATTACACATAAAAGAATAGAAGAACAATTACAAACCCCAGAAATACAAGGTAAAATAAAAGCAATTGAAGAGAAAATTAAAAAAGAATTATGTAGCTTAAATCCCACAGCTTTTCAACATAGAAAATTACATGAAATATCTTTACCATATGAAGATGGGTTTAATGAAAAAGATATACCAACAAAGGCAAAACCGATACATATGAACAAAGAATATCTAGAATATTGTAAAAAAGAAATACAAGAATATCTAGATAAGGGACTAATAAGGCCTTCAAAATCACCCTGGAGCTGTACAGGCTTCTATGTGATGAAAGCATCTGAAATAGAAAGAGGTGCTCCAAGATTAGTTATCAATTATAAACCTCTAAACAAGGTATTAAAATGGATTAGGTATCCTTTACAAATAAAAGTGATTTAATTAAAAGATTAAATAAAGCAAATATCTTTTCAAAATTTGATTTAAAATCAGGATATTATCAAATTGCAGTAAAAGAGGAAGATAGATATAAAACAGCCTTTATAGTACCTTTTGGACATTATGAATGGAATGTAATGCCTCAAGGATTAAAAAATGCTCCGAGCGAGTTTCAAGAAATAATGAATAATATATTTTACCCACATATAGAATTTACTATAGTATATCTTGATGACGTATTAGTTTACTCAAAAGGAATAAAGCAGCACATATATCATCTAGAAAAATTTATGGATATCATAAAAGAGCAGGGATTAGTTTTATCAGAAAAGAAAATGAAAATTTTTACAACTAAAGTAAGGTTCCTAGGATATGAAATTTATCAAGGAACCATAGTACCTATTAAAAGAGCTATTGAATTTGCAGATAAGTTTCCAAATGAAATAACTGACAAAAAACAATTACAAAGATTTTTGGGATGCTTAAATTATGTAGCAGAATTCTTACCTGGCATAAGAGTTACTTGCGAACCTCTTTATAAGAGGTTAAGAAAAAACCCACCTCCATGGACAAAAGAAATGACTTCTGTAATAATAAAAATAAAAAATGCAGTAAAAGAAATACCTTGCATAAGTATACTAGACCCATCGGCTAAATTAATTGTAGAAACAGATGCATCAGAATTAGGATATGGAGGAATTCTTAAACAAATACCTCCTAACAGCTCAAAAGAACAAATAGTAAAATATCATTCAGGAATTTGGAATCAAGCTCAAAAGAATTATCCAACAGTTAAAAAAGAAATTCTTGCCATAGTATTATGTGTTTCTAAATTTCAAGAAGATTTATTTAATAAAACCTTCTTAATAAGAACTGATTGTAAAGCAGCATCAAATGTTTTAGAAAATGATGTCAAAAATTTGGTTTCAAAACAAATATTTGCAAGATGGCAAGCTATTTTATCATGCTTCGATTTTACTATTGAACATATAAAAGGAGAATTAAATTCACTCCCTGACTTTCTTACTAGAGAATTTTTGCAGGGAAAGGATGGAGCAAAAACCAGCCTCTAGTGAAGATTATGGTCAACCTTTTGACCAAGTAAAAGAAACAAAATTACCTATTATCCCAGTACCAGCAAAACCATTATCATTAAGACCTATGACAATGTCACAGGTTGTAAAAGCATCATCATCATCATCACCTTCTAAAAGCCCTTCAATTACTACTAATAATAAATTCACATTATTACAACCATCAGATCTCTACAACACTCAACCTTTGAAAGAACAGTTTCCTTATTATGAAAAGCCCAATCCTATTAAAATATTAACCATTGAAAAAGAATGGTTCAAAAAAGACAGAAAAACCCTATACAAGACTATTTTCCCAAACACTTTCCATTACATTCCTATTAACCCACAAAAAACCCAGAAATTCTATGAATTCATATTAGTAGACACTGGGTCTATTGAATTAACCCATTATAGAGACTCCAATACCAAACAACCTATTTACTCAAAAATAAAAATCATGAAAATATTATCTCTACAAGAATGGGAATTACCCCCATATCATTCTAAAAACTTCTCTTTGAAGTTTGAACCTCAAAGCTATACCTATTATGATTACCAAGAAGCATGGAACCATATTTTATTCCTGTCACCAAGTCCCCATTCTTGGTTCATATGGTTCAGGAAGGGGATATCATTACAATTTCCCAAATGGTTCCAATCATGGTTCCAGAATTTCGGACCAATAGAAGCCTTCTTCCCGAAAGAAGCCAGCATGGCGTATGAATACTTCAAAAGCAAGTCATCATTTCTACAAGAGTACAAATTCATTTCCTTTATAGCAGCTATGGGAATAAGCTGGATTATGACTTGGGAATATGATTCAGCAGCATATGAGGAATGTGCAAGCATACAATATTTAGTAAGAATAATAAAAATTAAGTGGTGGAACAAATATGATATAAATCTGCTAAGTAAAAGAGCTATTGATCAATGGTTAACAACATCACAAAAGCGTCCGGCTATAACAGCCTCAAGTACCAACAATGAACAAATAGCATATAAGAAAGAAACTCAATTCTTAGCACAAAAGAGACAAATTATGGCAGCATTAGCCGCAGCAACTTCAGAAGAAGATATTCAAAACTCTTTACAAGCAATACAGACCGTGCCTCTTGGAGAAGATGAAGAGGTCCAATCCAGCCCAGCTTATTATTATCAAGACTCACAAGATCCATTTGAGATGTAACAAAGTAATGTATGTGTAAAAGCCCAATCATGTGTATGTGTAAAAGCCCAATCATGAAAAAAAAAAAAAAGGTAAAAAGTAAAAAGTAAAAAAGTAAAAAGTAAATGTTGGCAAACAGTAAAAGCAAACAGTGAATGTCGGCAAACAGTAAAAGCAAACAGTAAATGTCGGCAAACAGTAAAAGCAAACAGTACTGTCGGCAAATAGTACCCAAATAGTCACCATTTTGGGTCTATAAATACCAAAGCCCTCACTCATTTAAGGGCAACAAAAACTTGAATACTCAAGAAATCTCTCTACTCTCATATCTTCTTACTTTATAAATTCTCCAAGTATTTGTAATCATCTTCAAGAATTGTATCAACTTTGCAAGCAATAATAGTACAAGACTATTTCTGTAAGCTTTATTCATCCTTTTAATCTCTTTATTATTCTATTCTGTTTCTTTAAATACAATGTTATTACTGTATAAAAAGCTTAAATCTTTAAAGTTTCTTAGAAGAAATATGAAAATGAGAAGATTAGCCCTAGCAAGAAGATACATGGAAATAATAGCTGAATCTTCTGAACTAAGTGAAGAAATAGAAAAGTTAGATAAAAAGATAATCAAGATAAGAAGTATGTTAAAAAATAGTAAAGTAGTAAGATCGTAAAAAGCTTAAAAGAAAACATTAAGAACAAAAGGATTTATCATGTTCGTAAATTACATTATATTCATAGACAAAATATGATAACTTTACAACAAATGGGTCAACCATTAGTACAAGCTCAACCTCTACCAGCCCAACCTTTACAAGTGGTATCAGAGCCTGCCCAAGAAGAAGGTATCTGATAACATTTATAAAGAAATTATTTTTAACTGGATTTTTATTACAAGTCTTCTTGATAAACCTCAAATATTTTATAGTTACAACTTTGAAGTAGCAGTGAGAACTGTTAATACGTTGGTCAGCCCAGATTGTAATCCCAGTTGTAAGTCCTAGTAAGGCAGTGAATCCGTTGATTAACGAGGGTGGTCCCGTAACTCACAAAGTTCTAACCATAAAATGGCTAGTTTATTGAGAACGATGAGTAGTTTAAATCTAGGAAAAATAATTCTTTAGTGATAAAAACAGATAATGATGAAGCTTCCACTTCTGGAACTAAAAATGAATTGGAAATAGCTAAATTAGAAGAAAGTTTTCATAATTGGAATATACCTATAATAGATAAAGATAAAGTATATAAAAAGAGAAACTTCTGGGAAGGAAAAAATTATGAAATTCATATGTTAGAATATTGTAAACCAGGAACAAGTAATAATAAGATTATCACCGTCTTAGAAGAAGATAAATTGAAAGAACATAGTAGTAAAGGATATAACTTCATCCATATAGGATTAATACAAGTAGCTGTAAAACCCAATTTTAGAATAGGAATTAACCTGCCTATATTATTAACTTTAAGAGATACTAGATTCCAAAATTTTAGTGACTCATTAATAGGAATATTGGAAAGTAATTGTCATGATGGACCAGTTTTCTTTAATTGTTACCCAAATTATGCTATGAATTTAAAAAATGAATACACCTGGCAAGCATTAAAATTACAAGTAAGATCTGATGAGACAATTATAAATGAGAAATATGATCCATTCGAAATAATCTATAGAATATATTATAAGATTACTAAGGTTAATTATGACTTTAAAGCTTTAAGACAATCCTCAAAAGAAGAAACGATAATCATGCATGCAAATCTCAAAAGATCTAATATACAAACACCTAGAAGATTAAGACATGAAGAATTAAAAAGTAAAATGCCTGAAGAATGGGTAATACCTGATGGTATTGAAGAACCACAAATACAAAATACTAGGATAAGAGAAATAATAAGAGAAGGTCCTGATATTAGAATCAGGATGAATAGATCCCACTCATTAAGAATTCCTGATAATGTTGAAACTATTAGCCATAGAAATTCTATAGATAATTCATCAATAGGAAATATCGATGATATTGTAGGAATTGACAACAGAAGGCCACATATAGCCACTGCTGTATATAAATCACCTTCAGAATTTGATCCAAGAGAATCACAAGTTATGACAGTGATTATAAAGGAAGAACCATTTGAGATTGATAAAGAGTGGATAAGACAAGATTTTAATGCTGATTATAATAAACCCCTAAGAGATTGGTATTTCACCAACCATTCAGAAAATGAGGTCATTAGACTAAGAGAACTATTCTATGATTTTATGAAAGAAAATAGGATTAGTTTGTTCTTCTTTGATTGGTACGTAAATTATTACTCCAAACCCGACAAGAAATTATGTCCTTTAACAAAACCAACTATTGTTTGGAAAACAAGCTCAGGATCAGTAATAGAATCTGAATATCCTCCTAAAGAAACTATTAAAATACCAATAGGAAAAGACTTAGAAGTTGAAGCAACACCCTATAAAGATAGTAATGCAGATGGAAACGTAGAGAAAAGAGATATTAAGAAATTACATCAACAATTAAACTTTACTAATACCATGTTAGATATAATGAAAAATCAGTTAGGAAGAATGGAAAATATGGAAAAAGTTATTAAGGTAGAAAAACCCATAGAAAAACCTATATATAAATTACAAAGTTTAGATAATATTAGCTTAAAATCTAAAGTAGAAACAGAAGTTGAAGAATTAAAAGAGAAACTTAGGAGTATTAGCCTAGGAAAATTAACAATTAATACATTACAAAAGGAAGAAGAATTAGAACTAAATAAAATATCCTATAAAAGAGATTATCCTAAAACCAGAAATTATTATCCTAGACCATCCCCAGTAGATGTAGGTCTAGAAGAGAGAACACAATTAGTACAAAATAGTTTTTCAGGATCAGACTTAGTAGAATGGAATATAGATGGATTAAGTGAACAAGCCATTTTAGATCAAATGTGTAATATGACTATGGCTGCAACTGCCTATAAGATGAGAAAGGCTTCTGATAGAGAAGCAGCAATCATGATAACCCAAGGATTTACAGGACAATTAAAAGGTTGGTGGGATAATTTTCTCAACGTCCAAGAAAAAGAATTAATTATTAATAGTATTAAACAAGAAGATCAATCACCAGACGCTACATCCACATTAATATACACTATTATTAAAAATTTTGTAGGAGATCCCAGTATTTTTAAAGATAGGATACATACTCAATTAATGAATTTAAGATGTCCAACCATGTCTGATTACAGATGGTATAAAGATGTTTTTATGTCAAAAGTTATGATAAGAGATGATGCACATGCGCCTTTCTGGAAAGAAAGATTCGTAGCAGCCTTACCAAAATTATTCTCTGAAAAAGTATTACAAAAACTACAAACACAGTTTGGGACCCAGATTCCCTATAATTCATTAACTTTTGGACAATTGCATAATATAATAGTACAAACAGGTATAGAAGTATGCACAGATACCAAGATACAACAAAAAATAAAACAAGAAAGTATCACGGGTAAAAGAGAGCTTGGCACTTTTTGTTATCAATATGGAATAACTCCTGAAAAAGCACCTAGTGGACAGCATAAAGTTAAAAAGAAAAAATTTTATAAAAAACCTAAATATAATATAGACAAACCCCTTTATTATGAACAGAAATATCATAAAAAATTCCATAAGACTCCTAAAGGAAAACCTAAATTTCCTAATAAGAAAAAACAAGTAACATGTTGGAAATGTAAAAAACAAGGACATTATGCTAATAAATGTACGACAGAACAAAAAATAAATAAAATAGAGAATAAAGAAATTAAACATGCTTTAACAGCCATACTAATCGATTCAGAATCAGAAGCAGAATCAAGTTATGAGGACTCTTCTGAAACTGAAGATTATTTTATACAACAATTAGACTTTATGTCAGAAGAAGAGAGCTCAGGAGAAAATAGTGGAAAAGAGGAAAAGGATAATAATAACTGTTTAGGAATAGGATTATGTAACTGTAGAAACTGTGAAAAAACTGTAAATGTTTTAACTAAAGAACAAACTTCTACACTAGTCAAAATAATTGACAAGTTAGAAGATACACCATTAAGGGATGAGTTTATAAGACAATTAGCTAAATTAGTTAAAAAAGAAGAGGAAAGTAAGCAAGAAATAAGACCAATAGAAATAAAAGAAATTTATAATCGTTTTAAAAATCCACAAGAAGAAGTTTCCCTTAATTCTCTTAAAGAAGAGATAAAAAAGTTAAAAAGAGAAGTTTCAGAATTAAAACAACAAAACATTAATATGGACTACAGATTACTAAAAATAGAAGGAGAAAACATAATAAAAATCCAAGAACAATGTTTGCAAAATAACGAAGGGACTAGTAATATAACAATCCCTGAGAATTATATTAACCTAGGAACAGAAAATTATATAAATATATTAACATTATTAGTAAGTCAAAAATGGTTCACTACGATAACTTTAATAGTAGGAGAAGAAAAATTTGATTTAATAGCTATGGTAGATTCAGGAGCTGATGTTAATTGTATACAAGAAGGATTAATACCCACAAAATATTATGAAAAAACTACAGAAAGAGTCTTAATGGCAGAAAATGACCAAATGACTATAGACTATAAGTTATCTAAAGCAAAAATTTGTAAAAATAGAGTATGCTTCGCCACTACATTCTTTTTAGCAAGAAATATATCTCATCAAGTTATATTAGGAAATCCTTTCACTTTATTATTATATCCCTTTAATGTCGACATAGATGGAATAACTTGTACCAGAATTCCTAATCATCCTGTCCATTTTGAATTTCTCACAAGACCAAAACAGCATGAACTCAATCTGTTACAACACCTATCTACACAAGTTAGAGTAATGGAAACAGAAGTAAAACAAATTAATTGTTTGAGCCTAGAGAAAACTTTAAAACAATTACCGCGTCAAGTTAATATTATAGAAAGAAAAACAAGACAAATTAATTACTTAAACCAAGAAATTACACGTAAAAGAATAGAAGAACAATTACAAACCCCAGAAATACAAGGTAAAATAAAAGCAATTGAAGAGAAAATTAAAAAAGAATTATGTAGCTTAAATCCCACAGCTTTTCAACATAGAAAATTACATGAAATATCTTTACCATATGAAGATGGGTTTAATGAAAAAGATATACCAACAAAGGCAAAACCGATACATATGAACAAAGAATATCTAGAATATTGTAAAAAAGAAATACAAGAATATCTAGATAAGGGACTAATAAGGCCTTCAAAATCACCCTGGAGCTGTACAGGCTTCTATGTGATGAAAGCATCTGAAATAGAAAGAGGTGCTCCAAGATTAGTTATCAATTATAAACCTCTAAACAAGGTATTAAAATGGATTAGGTATCCTTTACCAAATAAAAGTGATTTAATTAAAAGATTAAATAAAGCAAATATCTTTTCAAAATTTGATTTAAAATCAGGATATTATCAAATTGCAGTAAAAGAGGAAGATAGATATAAAACAGCCTTTATAGTACCTTTTGGACATTATGAATGGAATGTAATGCCTCAAGGATTAAAAAATGCTCCAAGCGAGTTTCAAGAAATAATGAATAATATATTTTACCCACATATAGAATTTACTATAGTATATCTTGATGACGTATTAGTTTACTCAAAAGGAATAAAGCAGCACATATATCATCTAGAAAAATTTATGGATATCATAAAAGAGCAGGGATTAGTTTTATCAGAAAAGAAAATGAAAATTTTTACAACTAAAGTAAGGTTCCTAGGATATGAAATTTATCAAGGAACCATAGTACCTATTAAAAGAGCTATTGAATTTGCAGATAAGTTTCCAAATGAAATAACTGACAAAAAACAATTACAAAGATTTTTGGGATGCTTAAATTATGTAGCAGAATTCTTACCTGGCATAAGAGTTACTTGCGAACCTCTTTATAAGAGGTTAAGAAAAAACCCACCTCCATGGACAAAAGAAATGACTTCTGTAATAATAAAAATAAAAAATGCAGTAAAAGAAATACCTTGCATAAGTATACTAGACCCATCGGCTAAATTAATTGTAGAAACAGATGCATCAGAATTAGGATATGGAGGAATTCTTAAACAAATACCTCCTAACAGCTCAAAAGAACAAATAGTAAAATATCATTCAGGAATTTGGAATCAAGCTCAAAAGAATTATCCAACAGTTAAAAAAGAAATTCTTGCCATAGTATTATGTGTTTCTAAATTTCAAGAAGATTTATTTAATAAAACCTTCTTAATAAGAACTGATTGTAAAGCAGCACCAAATGTTTTAGAAAATGATGTCAAAAATTTGGTTTCAAAACAAATATTTGCAAGATGGCAAGCTATTTTATCATGCTTCGATTTTACTATTGAACATATAAAAGGAGAATTAAATTCACTCCCTGACTTTCTTACTAGAGAATTTTTGCAGGGAAAGGATGGAGCAAAAACCAGCCTCTAGTGAAGATTATGGTCAACCTTTTGACCAAGTAAAAGAAACAAAATTACCTATTATCCCAGTACCAGCAAAACCATTATCATTAAGACCTATGACAATGTCACAGGTTGTAAAAGCATCATCATCATCATCACCTTCTAAAAGCCCTTCAATTACTACTAATAATAAATTCACATTATTACAACCATCAGATCTCTACAACACTCAACCTTTGAAAGAACAGTTTCCTTATTATGAAAAGCCCAATCCTATTAAAATATTAACCATTGAAAAAGAATGGTTCAAAAAAGACAGAAAAACCCTATACAAGACTATTTTCCCAAACACTTTCCATTACATTCCTATTAACCCACAAAAAACCCAGAAATTCTATGAATTCATATTAGTAGACACTGGGTCTATTGAATTAACCCATTATAGAGACTCCAATACCAAACAACCTATTTACTCAAAAATAAAAATCATGAAAATATTATCTCTACAAGAATGGGAATTACCCCCATATCATTCTAAAAACTTCTCTTTGAAGTTTGAACCTCAAAGCTATACCTATTATGATTACCAAGAAGCATGGAACCATATTTTATTCCTGTCACCAAGTCCCCATTCTTGGTTCATATGGTTCAGGAAGGGGATATCATTACAATTTCCCAAATGGTTCCAATCATGGTTCCAGAATTTCGGACCAATAGAAGCCTTCTTCCCGAAAGAAGCCAGCATGGCGTATGAATACTTCAAAAGCAAGTCATCATTTCTACAAGAGTACAAATTCATTTCCTTTATAGCAGCTATGGGAATAAGCTGGATTATGACTTGGGAATATGATTCAGCAGCATATGAGGAATGTGCAAGCATACAATATTTAGTAAGAATAATAAAAATTAAGTGGTGGAACAAATATGATATAAATCTGCTAAGTAAAAGAGCTATTGATCAATGGTTAACAACATCACAAAAGCGTCCGGCTATAACAGCCTCAAGTACCAACAATGAACAAATAGCATATAAGAAAGAAACTCAATTCTTAGCACAAAAGAGACAAATTATGGCAGCATTAGCCGCAGCAACTTCAGAAGAAGATATTCAAAACTCTTTACAAGCAATACAGACCGTGCCTCTTGGAGAAGATGAAGAGGTCCAATCCAGCCCAGCTTATTATTATCAAGACTCACAAGATCCATTTGAGATGTAACAAAGTAATGTATGTGTAAAAGCCCAATCATGTGTATGTGTAAAAGCCCAATCATGAAAAAAAAAAAAAGGTAAAAAGTAAAAAGTAAAAAAGTAAAAAGTAAATGTTGGCAAACAGTAAAAGCAAACAGTGAATGTCGGCAAACAGTAAAAGCAAACAGTAAATGTCGGCAAACAGTAAAAGCAAACAGTACTGTCGGCAAATAGTACCCAAATAGTCACCATTTTGGGTCTATAAATACCAAAGCCCTCACTCATTTAAGGGCATCAAAAACTTGAATACTCAAGAAATCTCTCTACTCTCATATCTTCTTACTTTATAAATTCTCCAAGTATTTGTAATCATCTTCAAGAATAGAGAGATTTCTTGAGTATTCAAGTTTTTGATGCCCTTAAATGAGTGAGGGCTTTGGTATTTATAGACCCAAAATGGTGACTATTTGGGTACTATTTGCCGACAGTACTGTTTGCTTTTACTGTTTGCCGACATTTACTGTTTGCTTTTACTGTTTGCCGACATTCACTGTTTGCTTTTACTGTTTGCCAACATTTACTTTTTACTTTTTTACTTTTTACTTTTTACCTTTTTTTTTTTTCATGATTGGGCTTTTACACATACACATGATTGGGCTTTTACACATACATTACTTTGTTACATCTCAAATGGATCTTGTGAGTCTTGATAATAATAAGCTGGGCTGGATTGGACCTCTTCATCTTCTCCAAGAGGCACGGTCTGTATTGCTTGTAAAGAGTTTTGAATATCTTCTTCTGAAGTTGCTGCGGCTAATGCTGCCATAATTTGTCTCTTTTGTGCTAAGAATTGAGTTTCTTTCTTATATGCTATTTGTTCATTGTTGGTACTTGAGGCTGTTATAGCCGGACGCTTTTGTGATGTTGTTAACCATTGATCAATAGCTCTTTTACTTAGCAGATTTATATCATATTTGTTCCACCACTTAATTTTTATTATTCTTACTAAATATTGTATGCTTGCACATTCCTCATATGCTGCTGAATCATATTCCCAAGTCATAATCCAGCTTATTCCCATAGCTGCTATAAAGGAAATGAATTTGTACTCTTGTAGAAATGATGACTTGCTTTTGAAGTATTCATACGCCATGCTGGCTTCTTTCGGGAAGAAGGCTTCTATTGGTCCGAAATTCTGGAACCATGATTGGAACCATTTGGGAAATTGTAATGATATCCCCTTCCTGAACCATATGAACCAAGAATGGGGACTTGGTGACAGGAATAAAATATGGTTCCATGCTTCTTGGTAATCATAATAGGTATAGCTTTGAGGTTCAAACTTCAAAGAGAAGTTTTTAGAATGATATGGGGGTAATTCCCATTCTTGTAGAGATAATATTTCATGATTTTTATTTTTGAGTAAATAGGTTGTTTGGTATTGGAGTCTCTATAATGGGTTAATTCAATAGACCCAGTGTCTACTAATATGAATTCATAGAATTTCTGGGTTTTTTGTGGGTTAATAGGAATGTAATGGAAAGTGTTTGGGAAAATAGTCTTGTATAGGGTTTTTCTGTCTTTTTTGAACCATTCTTTTTCAATGGTTAATATTTTAATAGGATTGGGCTTTTCATAATAAGGAAACTGTTCTTTCAAAGGTTGAGTGTTGTAGAGATCTGATGGTTGTAATAATGTGAATTTATTATTAGTAGTAATTGAAGGGCTTTTAGAAGGTGATGATGATGATGATGCTTTTACAACCTGTGACATTGTCATAGGTCTTAATGATAATGGTTTTGCTGGTACTGGGATAATAGGTAATTTTGTTTCTTTTACTTGGTCAAAAGGTTGACCATAATCTTCACTAGAGGCTGGTTTTTGCTCCATCCTTTCCCTGCAAAAATTCTCTAGTAAGAAAGTCAGGGAGTGAATTTAATTCTCCTTTTATATGTTCAATAGTAAAATCGAAGCATGATAAAATAGCTTGCCATCTTGCAAATATTTGTTTTGAAACCAAATTTTTGACATCATTTTCTAAAACATTTGGTGCTGCTTTACAATCAGTTCTTATTAAGAAGGTTTTATTAAATAAATCTTCTTGAAATTTAGAAACACATAATACTATGGCAAGAATTTCTTTTTTAACTGTTGGATAATTCTTTTGAGCTTGATTCCAAATTCCTGAATGATATTTTACTATTTGTTCTTTTGAGCTGTTAGGAGGTATTTGTTTAAGAATTCCTCCATATCCTAATTCTGATGCATCTGTTTCTACAATTAATTTAGCCGATGGGTCTAGTATACTTATGCAAGGTATTTCTTTTACTGCATTTTTTATTTTTATTATTACAGAAGTCATTTCTTTTGTCCATGGAGGTGGGTTTTTTCTTAACCTCTTATAAAGAGGTTCGCAAGTAACTCTTATGCCAGGTAAGAATTCTGCTACATAATTTAAGCATCCCAAAAGTCTTTGTAATTGTTTTTTGTCAGTTATTTCATTTGGAAACTTATCTGCAAATTCAATAGCTCTTTTAATAGGTACTATGGTTCCTTGATAAATTTCATATCCTAGGAACCTTACTTTAGTTGTAAAAATTTTCATTTTCTTTTCTGATAAAACTAATCCCTGCTCTTTTATGATATCCATAAATTTTTCTAGATGATATATGTGCTGCTTTATTCCTTTTGAGTAAACTAATACGTCATCAAGATATACTATAGTAAATTCTATATGTGGGTAAAATATATTATTCATTATTTCTTGAAACTCGCTTGGAGCATTTTTTAATCCTTGAGGCATTACATTCCATTCATAATGTCCAAAAGGTACTATAAAGGCTGTTTTATATCTATCTTCCTCTTTTACTGCAATTTGATAATATCCTGATTTTAAATCAAATTTTGAAAAGATATTTGCTTTATTTAATCTTTTAATTAAATCACTTTTATTTGGTAAAGGATACCTAATCCATTTTAATACCTTGTTTAGAGGTTTATAATTGATAACTAATCTTGGAGCACCTCTTTCTATTTCAGATGCTTTCATCACATAGAAGCCTGTACAGCTCCAGGGTGATTTTGAAGGCCTTATTAGTCCCTTATCTAGATATTCTTGTTTTTCTTTTTTACAATATTCTAGATATTCTTTGTTCATATGTATCGGTTTTGCCTTTGTTGGTATATCTTTTTCATTAAACCCATCTTCATATGGTAAAGATATTTCATGTAATTTTCTATGTTGAAAAGCTGTGGGATTTAAGCTACATAATTCTTTTTTAATTTTCTCTTCAATTGCTTTTATTTTACCTTGTATTTCTGGGGTTTGTAATTGTTCTTCTATTCTTTTATGTGTAATTTCTTGGTTTAAGTAATTAATTTGTCTTGTTTTTCTTTCTATAATATTAACTTGACGCGGTAATTGTTTAAAGTTTTCTCTAGGCTCAAACAATTAATTTGTTTTACTTCTGTTTCCATTACTCTAACTTGTGTAGATAGGTGTTGTAACAGATTGAGTTCATGCTGTTTTGGTCTTGTGAGAAATTCAAAATGGACAGGATGATTAGGAATTCTGGTACAAGTTATTCCATCTATGTCGACATTAAAGGGATATAATAATAAAGTGAAAGGATTTCCTAATATAACTTGATGAGATATATTTCTTGCTAAAAAGAATGTAGTGGCGAAGCATACTCTATTTTTACAAATTTTTGCTTTAGATAACTTATAGTCTATAGTCATTTGGTCATTTTCTGCCATTAAGACTCTTTCTGTAGTTTTTTCATAATATTTTGTGGGTATTAATCCTTCTTGTATACAATTAACATCAGCTCCTGAATCTACCATAGCTATTAAATCAAATTTTTCTTCTCCTACTATTAAAGTTATCGTAGTGAACCATTTTTGACTTACTAATAATGTTAATATATTTATATAATTTTCTGTTCCTAGGTTAATATAATTCTCAGGGATTGTTATATTACTAGTCCCTTCGTTATTTTGCAAACATTGTTCTTGGATTTTTATTATGTTTTCTCCTTCTATTTTTAGTAATCTGTAGTCCATATTAATGTTTTGTTGTTTTAATTCTGAAACTTCTCTTTTTAACTTTTTTATCTCTTCTTTAAGAGAATTAAGGGAAACTTCTTCTTGTGGATTTTTAAAACGATTATAAATTTCTTTTATTTCTATTGGTCTTATTTCTTGCTTACTTTCCTCTTCTTTTTTAACTAATTCAGCTAATTGTCTTATAAACTCATCCCTTAATGGTGTATCTTCTAACTTGTCAATTATTTTGACTAGTGTAGAAGTTTGTTCTTTAGTTAAAACATTTACAGTTTTTTCACAGTTTCTACAGTTACATAATCCTATTCCTAAACAGTTATTATTATCCTTTTCCTCTTTTCCACTATTTTCTCCTGAGCTCTCTTCTTCTGACATAAAGTCTAATTGTTGTATAAAATAATCTTCAGTTTCAGAAGAGTCCTCATAACTTGATTCTGCTTCTGATTCTGAATCGATTAGTATGGCTGTTAAAGCATGTTTAATTTCTTTATTCTCTATTTTATTTATTTTTTGTTCTGTCGTACATTTATTAGCATAATGTCCTTGTTTTTTACATTTCCAACATGTTACTTGTTTTTTCTTATTAGGAAATTTAGGTTTTCCTTTAGGAGTCTTATGGAATTTTTTATGATATTTCTGTTCATAATAAAGGGGTTTGTCTATATTATATTTAGGTTTTTATAAAATTTTTTCTTTTAACTTTATGCTGTCCACTAGGTGCTTTTTCAGGAGTTATTCCATATTGATAACAAAAAGTGCCAAGCTCTCTTTTACCCGTGATACTTTCTTGTTTTATTTTTGTTGTATCTTGGTATCTGTGCATACTTCTATACCTGTTTGTACTATTATATTATGCAATTGTCCAAAAGTTAATGAATTATAGGGAATCTGGGTCCCAAACTGTGTTTGTAGTTTTTGTAATACTTTTTCAGAGAATAATTTTGGTAAGGCTGCTACGAATCTTTCTTTCCAGAAAGGCGCATATGCATCATCTCTTATCATAACTTTGACATAAAAACATCTTTATACCATCTGTAATCAGACATGGTTGGACATCTTAAATTCATTAATTGAGTATGTATCCTATCTTTAAAAATACTGGGATCTCCTACAAAATTTTTAATAATAGTGTATATTAATGTGGATGTAGCGTCTGGTGATTGATCTTCTTGTTTAATACTATTAATAATTAATTCTTTTTCTTGGACGTTGAGAAAATTATCCCACCAACCTTTTAATTGTCCTGTAAATTCTTGGGTTATCATGATTGCTGCTTCTCTATCAGAAGCCTTTCTCATCTTATAGGCAGTTGCAGCCATAGTCATATTACACATTTGATCTAAAATGGCTTGTTCACTTAATCCATCTATATTCCATTCTACTAAGTCTGATCCTGAAAAACTATTTTGTACTATTGTGTTCTCTCTTCTAGACCTACATCTACTGGGGATGGTCTAGGATAATAATTTCTGGTTTTAGGATAATCTCTTTTATAGGATATTTATTTAGTTCTAATTCTTCTTCCTTTTGTAATGTATTAATTGTTAATTTTCCTAGGCTAATACTCCTAAGTTTCTCTTTTAATTCTTCAACTTCTGTTTCTACTTTAGATTTAAGCTAATATTATCTAAACTTTGTAATTTATATATAGGTTTTTCTATGGGTTTTTCTACCTTAATAACTTTTTCCATATTTTCCATTCTTCCTAACTGATTTTTCATTATATCTAACATGGTATTAGTAAAGTTTAATTGTTGATGTAATTTCTTAATATCTCTTTTCTCTACGTTTCCATCTGCATTACTATCTTTATAGGGTGTTGCTTCAACTTCTAAGTCTTTTCCTATTGGTATTTTAATAGTTTCTTTAGGAGGATATTCAGATTCTATTACTGATCCTGAGCTTGTTTTCCAAACAATAGTTGGTTTTGTTAAAGGACATAATTTCTTGTCGGTTTGGAGTAATAATTTACGTACCAATCAAAGAAGAACAAACTAATCCTATTTTCTTTCATAAAATCATAGAATAGTTCTCTTAGTCTAATGACCTCATTTTCTGAATGGTTGGTGAAATACCAATCTCTTAGGGGTTTATTATAATCAGCATTAAAATCTTGTCTTATCCACTCTTTATCAATCTCAAATGGTTCTTCCTTTATAATCACTGTCATAACTTGTGATTCTCTTGGATCAAATTCTGAAGGTGATTTATATACAGCAGTGGCTATATGTGGCCTTCTGTTGTCAATTCCTACAATATCATCGATATTTCCTATTGATGAATTATCTATAGAATTTCTATGCTAATAGTTTCAACATTATCAGATTCTTATGAGTGGATCTATTATCCTGATTCTAATATCAGGACCTTCTCTATTATTTCTCTTATCTAGTATTTTGTATTTGTGGTTCTTCAATACCATCAGGTATTACCATTCTTCAGCATTTTACTTTTTATTCTTCATGTCTTAATCTTCTAGGTGTTTGTATATTAGATCTTTTTAGATTGCATGCATGATTATCGTTTCTTCTTTTGAGGATTGTCTTAAGCTTTAAAGTCATAATTACTTAGTATCTTATAATATTCTATAATTATTCGAATGGATCATATTTCTCATTTATAATTGTCTCATCAGATCTTACTTGTAATTTTAATGCTTGCCAGGTGTATTCATTTTTAAATTCATAGCATAATTTGGGTAACAATTAAGAAAACTGGTCCATCATGACAATTACTTTCCAATTCCTATAATGAGTCACTAAATTTTGGAATCTAGTATCTCTTAAAGTTAATAATATAGGCAGTTAATTCCTATTTAAAATTGGTTTTACAGCTACTTGTATTAATCCTATATGGATGAGTTATATCCTTTATACTATGTCTATTTATTCTTCTAAGACGTGTAATTTATTATTATGTTCCTGTTTACAATATTCTAACATATGAATTTCATAATTTTTCCTTCCAGAAGTTTCTCTTTTTATATACTTATCTTTATCTATTATAGGTATATTCCAATTATGAAAACTTTCTTCTAATTTAGCTATTTCCAATTCATTTTAGTTCCAGAAGTGGAGCTTCATCATTATCTGTTTTTATCACTAAAGAATTATTTTTCCCTAGATTTAAACTACTCATCGTTCTCAATAAACTAGCCATTTTATGGTTAGAACTTTGTGAGTTACGGGACCACCCTCATTAATCAACGGATTCACTGCCTTACTAGGACTTACAACCGGGATTACAATCTGGGCTGACCAACGTATTAAGAGTTCTCACTGCTACTTCAAAGTTGTAACTATAAAATATTTGAGGTTTATCAAGAAGACTTGTAATAAAAATCCAGTTAAAAATAATTTCTTTATAAATGTTATCAGATACCTTCCCCTTGGGCAGGCTCTGATACCACTTGTAAAGGTTGGCTGGTAGAGTTGAGCTTGTATAATGGTTGACCCATTTGTTGTAAAGTTATCATATTTGTCTATGAATATAATGTAATTTACGAACATGATAAATCCTTTGTTCTTAATGTTTTCTTTTAAGCTTTTACGGATCTTACTACTTTACTATTTTTAACATACTTCTTATCTTGATTATCTTTTATCTAACTTTTCTATTTCTTCACTTAGTTCAGAAGATTCAGCTATTATTTCATGTATCTTCTTGCTAGGGCTAATCTTCTCATTTTCATATTTCTTCTAAGAAACTTTAAAGATTTAAGCTTTTTATACAGTAATAACATTGTATTAAAGAAATAGAATAGAATAATAAAGAGATTAAAAGGATGAATAAGCTTACAGAAATAGTCTTGTACTATTATTGCTTGCAAAGTTGATACAATTCTTGAAGATGATTACAAATACTTGGAGAATTTATAAAGTAAGAAGATATGAGAGTAGAGAGATTTCTTGAGTATTCAAGTTTTGATGCCCTTAATGAGTGAGGGCTTTGGTATTTATAGACCCAAAATGGTGACTATTTGGGTACTATTTGCCGACAGTACTGTTTGCTTTTCTGTTTCCGACATTTTGTTTGCTTTTACTGTTTGCCGACATTACTGTTTGCTTTTACTGTTTGCGACATTCACTGTTTGCTTTACTGTTGCCAACATTTACTTTTTACTTTTTTACTTTTACTTTTTACTTTTTTTTTTTTTTATTTTTTACATTTTTACACTTTACTTTTTATCTTATTTTTTTCTTGATGATGTGGGCTATTACCTATTCATTTCTCCAACAGTCTTTGTTAAATTTTGAATATCTTTGAGTTCGGCTAATAAAGCTGGCTGGATGATCTCTTATCATTTCCATTGGACTGATGTTAACGAGTTTTGTATTTGTTCTGTAAAGTTTCTGCAGATAATCTTTTCCCTTAATTTTTTTTCTTTTTGTGCTGCAATTCCTCATATGCTGCTGAATCTCCCATCATAATCCAGCTTTTCCATAGTGCTATAAAGGAAATGAATTTGACTCTTGTAGAAATATGACTTGTTTGAAGTATTCATACCCATGCTGGTTCTTCGGGAGAAGCTTCTATTGTCCGAAATCTGGAACCATGATTGGAACCATTGGGAAATGTAATGATATCCTTCCTGAACCATATGAACCAAAAATGATTGGTAAGGAAAAATATGTTCCATGCTTTGAATCATAATAGGATAGCTTGGTTAATTCAAGAGAAGTTTTAAATGATATGGGGGTAATTCCATCTTGTAGAATAATATTTCTGTTTTTATTTTTAGTAAATAGGTGATTTGGCTATTGAGTCTCCATCATAATCGGTTAATCGGAATGTAATGGAAAGTGTTTGGGAAAATAGTCTTGTATAGGGTTTTTCTGTCTTTTTTGAACCATTCTTTTTCAATGGTTAATATTTTAATAGGATTGGGCTTTTCATATAAGGAAACTGTTCTTTCAAAGGTTGAGTGTTGTAGAGATCTGATGGTTGTAATAATGTGAATTTATTATTAGTAGTAATTGAAGGGCTTTTAGAAGGTGATGATGATGATGATGCTTTTACAACCTGTGACATTGTCATAGGTCTTAATGATAATGGTTTTGCTGGTACTGGGATAATAGGTAATTTTGTTTCTTTACTTGGTCAAAAGGTTGACCATAATCTTCACTAGAGGCTGGTTTTTGCTCCATCCTTTCCCTGCAAAAATTCTCTAGTAAGAAAGTCAGGGAGTGAATTTAATTCTCCTTTTATATGTTCAATAGTAAAATCGAAGCATGATAAAATAGCTTGCCATCTTGCAAATATTTGTTTTGAAACCAAATTTTTGACATCATTTTCTAAAACATTTGATGCTGCTTTACAATCAGTTCTTATTAAGAAGGTTTTATTAAATAAATCTTCTTGAAATTTAGAACACATAATACTATGGCAAGAATTTCTTTTTTAACTGTTGGATAATTCTTTTGAGCTTGATTCCAAATTCCTGAATGATATTTTACTATTTGTTCTTTTGAGCTGTTAGGAGGTATTTGTTTAAGAATTCCTCCATATCCTAATTCTGATGCATCTGTTTCTACAATTAATTTAGCCGATGGGTCTAGTATACTTATGCAAGGTATTTCTTTTACTGCATTTTTTATTTTTATTATTACAGAAGTCATTTCTTTTGTCCATGGAGGTGGGTTTTTTCTTAACCTCTTATAAAGAGGTTCGCAAGTAACTCTTATGCCAGGTAAGAATTCTGCTACATAATTTAAGCATCCCAAAAATCTTTGTAATTGTTTTTTGTCAGTTATTTCATTTGGAAACTTATCTGCAAATTCAATAGCTCTTTTAATAGGTACTATGGTTCCTTGATAAATTTCATATCCTAGGAACCTTACTTTAGTTGTAAAAATTTTCATTTTCTTTTCTGATAAAACTAATCCCTGCTCTTTTATGATATCCATAAATTTTTCTAGATGATATATGTGCTGCTTTATTCCTTTTGAGTAAACTAATACGTCATCAAGATATACTATAGTAAATTCTATATGTGGGTAAAATATATTATTCATTATTTCTTGAAACTCGCTCGGAGCATTTTTTAATCCTTGAGGCATTACATTCCATTCATAATGTCCAAAAGGTACTATAAAGGCTGTTTTATATCTATCTTCCTCTTTTACTGCAATTTGATAATATCCTGATTTTAAATCAAATTTTGAAAAGATATTTGCTTTATTTAATCTTTTAATTAAATCACTTTTATTTGGTAAAGGATACCTAATCCATTTTAATACCTTGTTTAGAGGTTTATAATTGATAACTAATCTTGGAGCACCTCTTTC
>NW_027255560.1:0-25000 GCF_003086295.3 Arachis hypogaea
AAATAACATCCACCTTTGATGGGTCTACAGAGATACCAGTATCAGAAACAACATGTCCTAGAACAATTCCTTATTTCACCATAAAATGACACTTTTGAAAATTTAAAACAAGGTTTGAACTAACACAGCTGTCCAATACTCTAGATAAACTATCCAAGCAAAGGCCAAATGAATCACCATATACGCTAAAGTCATCCATAAAAACTTTCATACAGGTCTCAATGAGGATCAGAGAAAAGACTCATCATACACCTTTGGAAAGTAGCTGGTGCATTGCATAAGCCAAAGGGCATTCTTTTATAAGCATAAGTCCCAAAAGGACATGTAAAAGTAGTCTTTTCCTGATCTTCAGGAGCTATATGGATTTGAAAATAACCTGTATAACCATCTAAAAAGCAGTAATGAGATTTACCTGACAGGCGATCAAGCATCTGATCAATGAATGGCAAGGGGTAATGATCCTTGCGAGTGGCTTGGTTGAGACACCTGTAGCCAATGCAAACTCTCAATGCGTTCTGCACTCTGGTTGTCAGAAGTTCTCCCTGCTCATTTCTTATTGTTGTGACCCCGGCTTTTTGGGCACCACTTGTATTGGACTTACCCATTCGCTATCTGAGATGGGATAAATGATATCTGCTTCAAGTAGTCTGGTCACTTCCTTCTTGACAACTTCTAAAATGGTTGGATTCAATCTTCTCTTTGGTTGACGGACAGGCTTTGCTCCTTCTTCTAAGAATATTCTGTGTTCACAAACTTGAGGGTTGATGCCTACTATATCCGCCAAGCTCCATCCAATTGCTTTCTTATGCGTCCTCAATACACTAAGCAGTTGTTCTTCTTGTTGGGAAGTGAGCTCCCTTGCAGTGATAACTGGAAACTTCTGCTTGTCCTCAAGGTATGCATTCTTGACGTGTGGAGGAAGGGGCTTTAATTCCATTTTCTACTCATGGTTTGGCTTTGGATCATCTGAGGCTGGTGAAAGTGGTAATGAATTTTCAGTATGTTCAGAGGGTGTCCCCACACTTGGATCTTGCTCCATGTGACTCTCTTCCATTTCTTCCTGGTGATTTGCAGCTATAATTTCATCAATGATGTCACATTGGAATATGGAGTGATCTTCTGGGGGGTGCTTCATAGCTTCATCCAGATTGAAGCTCACTGTTCTGCCATCAACCTCAAAGGAATAGGTTCCCAAAAAGGCATCCAGCTTGAACTTCGAAGTCTTCAAAAACGGTCTTCCAACTAGGATTGATGAAGGCTTTCCTGAGTCATTTTGGGGCATCTCCAAGATATAGAAGTCAATGGAAAACATGAGCCCCTTAATGCTCACTCACACATCTTCAGCAATTCCAACCACTGTATAATGCTTTTATCTGCTAACACAAAACGAGCTGCCGAACTTTTTAAGGGAAGAAGCCTTAAAGCATTATATATAGACAAGGACATAATACTCACACACGCTCCTAGATCACACATACAGTCAGAAAATATCACACCTCCAATGGTACAGCTAACCATACATGGGCTTGGATCACTACATTTTTCAGGTATATTTCCCATTAAAGCAGATATAGAACTACCTAAAGGAATAGTTTCTAATTCATTAATTTTATCTTTATGTATGCATAATTCTTTTAGAAACTTTGCGTATTTGGGTACTTGCTGAATAACATCAAAAAGGGGGACATTTACCTCAACTTTTTTAAAGATTTCTACCATTTTGGGATCAAGTTCCATCTGCTTTCTGGATTTCTTAGCAAGGTGTGGAAATGGTATAGAAGTGGCGTCTTTTATAGCTTCAGCTTGCTGGGGTTCTGCATTCCTTGGTTGGGCTGCTTCTGCTTCAGCCATGCCTTATGCTTCATCTTCTTCTTCAACATCCTCTACCTCAACCGTGTCCTCAGTTGGGGCGTGCTCTAGAAGGCTTGGCTCCTCAGGATTTCTCCCTTGTAGTGTGGTTCCAGACCTCAAGGTAATGGCATTGATGCCACCCTTGGGGTTGGGTAATGGTTGAGAGGGGATTCCACTGGAGCTCGAAGGCTGGTTGTTGGAATTGTTTAGTGATCCAATCTGTGAGACAAGAGCTTGCAAGGTAGAGTTTAGACCATTTAGAGTAGAAGTAAGGTTGTTTTTCATGGCCTGCTGTCTCCGATCAATAGATTGTAATAACTCATCATTAGAAGATGAAGAGGGATAAGTGATCTGAGGGGTCTGCTGAGATGCTTGAGGCTACCTTAGATGAGGTGCTCTGTAGGCCTGATTCTAATTCTACTGCCTGAAGTTGTTACTGTTATTCCACCTCTGGTTTCAATTGTTATCTCTGCCTCCTCTATTATGATCGTCCCTCCAACCCTGGTTAGAATTATCTCTCCAACCTTGGTTGGAATTATCCTTCCATCCATGTTTGTAGCTACCGCCTTGATTGTATCCTTGATTGGGGCGGTCATAGAAGTTATGAGTGGCTGCCACAATGTTGTCTTCCTGTTGGAGCTGCGGACATTCATCAGTATAATAACTATAATCAGCACAGATCCCGCATACTCTTTGTGGAACCAACTGTTGGCTTTGCTGTGGTAGAGAAGGCTGAGCTTGCTAAGCTTGTTGTTGACTCAACTGCATCTACTTCAGTAAGTTGGTCATTTCACATATACTCTGAGTTAGACCAGTAGTCTCTTTGATAGAGGATACCTCTACAACAGCTTTTAAGTGGCCTTGCTTTTGCCTGTGATTCCTAGTGGATTCAGCTAAGTCGCTGATCAATTGCCATGCTTCATCAGTGATCTTGTACTTTTTCATAGACCCATTGCTAGCACCTTCCAATGTGGTCTTATCTTGAGGCTTCACACCCTGTGTGAAGTAGCCAAGCAACACTAACTTCTCAATCATGTGGTGGGGACATGCTTCCAGAAGATTGTTGAAGCGATCTTAATATTCGTGGAGAGTCTCAGATTTGCCTTAAACAATCATGGAAATTTCCTTCCTCAATCTATCAGTAACTTCAGCTGGAAAGAATTTTTCCAAAAATTCCCTTCTAAGTGTATCCCAGTTAGCAACAATCGCTCTAGGTTGGGCGTAGTACCACTCTCTCGCCTTTGCCTCAAGAGAGAACGGGAAGGCTTTTAACAAAATAGAAGTTTCATCTGCATCATCATGCTTGACAGTAGAACAGGCTGCCTGGAAATTCCTAAGGTGCTTGATAGGCTCTTGAGCAGGTAAGCCATGAAACTTAGGCATCAAGTTGAGTAGTGCAGTCTTTAGTTCAAAATCTGCAGCCACCGCTGGGTGATGCGCTTGATACGGTTGCAGTGTAAAATCAGGGGCTCCAACCTCCTGGATAGTGACTCTCCTAGGTGCTGCCATGTCACCTGCACGTAAATCAACTGAATCAGTAGAAAGGGAGCTTGTTTCTTCCTTAAGTGACATTTTAGATTCATCTTCGGAGAGGACTAACTGACGCCGAGCTTGCCTTATACGTGAAATAGTTCTTTTAATCTCAACATCAAATACTGGCAAGCTTGGATCAGGTAGTGAACATGTCATTCGATGAAAGAAACATGCAGCTCATAATAGCAAAATAAAAAGAGAAATGCAAATAAATAAATTCCAATCAATAAATTAGCACTCTATTGCAACTCCCCGGCAACGGCGCCAAAAATTGACTTGACAAAAATTGGTAGATTAAGAATTATTAAGAAAAATAGCGTTGCAAGTACAGCTCTTAACCAGCAAAAATCCACTTGTCAATTTAGAAAAGAGTTGTCACAAGTTTTAGAAATAAAATACTGGGAGCATGAGTCCCAGGTCGTCTCCTAACGAGTTGCAGAGAGATGTGCTATTTTATTAATCAGAGGTTTTCCAAAATGGTTTTGAGTTTGATAAATAGGAAATTAAATCAGGGAATTTATGTAATTTAAATAAAAATCTTGACTGGAAGAAGATTAATCGGAAGTTCTATCCTTGTTGGAATTTTCTCAAAATCAATTAATAATTTGTAGTTATTTCTACTTAGTTAACCCTCAACGAATAAAGGAAAGTCAAATTAAAAGTCAACTTCTATTCACAAGTCCTAATCCTCTCCCTTGGGAAGGATTAGAGTTGGTGACTAACAAGCCAATCGACAACGAACCAATTACAATTTAACTCTTGAGTATTCCAACTCAAGGTTCTCCTTTTAATTAACTCCCAATCAAGTTGGGAAACTACACCATTATCATAAATGTAGACTTCACAAAATTAAGAGGGAAAATAAAAAGAGACATGATAAACAATAATCAAAGAGATCAATTAAAAATAAAAATAGTCTTGTATTAATGAACTCTAAAAATAATCCAATGTCAACTCTGGACAAATTAAGAATATGGAAGAGTAAATAAAAAGTAGGTAAACAAACTAGAATGACCAATTCCGGAGGTAGACTCTTTTCAATAACCAAAGCCAAAATCTTCAAATCCTAAATTATAAGTGTAAAAGAAAAACCTATAGGGAGAGTAGAATCAGATCTAAAAACTAAAAATTATGCGGAATGAATGTTGTCTTCTGTCTCTGCATGTTCCCTGGCTCTAATCTGCGTTTCTAGGCCGAAAACTGGGTTAAAACGCGGCCCAGAATCTACGCCAGCGACTTCTGTAATTCTGCAGATCGCGCACGTCACGCGACCGCGTTGTCCACGCGCTCGCATTACTAAGCATTTTCCGTGCAACGCGTGCGCGTCGTCCACGCATTCGCGTGACTCGTGCGGCTTCCAATCCACGCGTTCGCGTCAGGCACGCGTTCCCGTTGCTCTGAATTTTTCCATTTAGTGCGGTCGCGTGAGCCATGCGCCCGCATCACTTCTCGCTGGTCATCTCCTCAATTTCTTGTGTTCCTTCCATTTTTGCAAGCTTCCTCTCCATTCTCTAAGCCATTCCTGCCCTATGAAGCCTGAAACACTTAACACACAGATCACGGCATCAAATGTTATAAAGGAGAATAAGAATATACAATTAAAAGATCTTTAGGAAGCAAGTTTTCAATAATAAAACAATTTTGGGAATGAATTGTAAATACATGCAAATCATATGAATAAGTGGGTGAAGACTTGATAAAACCACTCAATTAAACACAATATAAATCATAAAATAATGGTTTATCAATGCGCTACCTACAGAAATCGCGGAAAATGCTGGAGGTGATTTTGGGCCGAGTTTGGTCCCAATTTTCGGCCCAGAAACACAGACTAGAGCCAGGGGACAGGCAGAAACTCAACACACATTCGCATTCGCATAGTTTTAGTTTTAGATTGAAATCATAGAGAGAAATTACTACTTCCTCCAGGGTTCTTCATATTCATAGGTTTCTAATTTTTATACTTTTGATTTAGGATATTGAGAAGAGCTACTACCTCCGTTGAAGTTACTATTCTATTTGTTTCCTTATTCCTTTACTCTTCTTAATTGCCCATTTACCCTGTTCAGATACGTATGTTTATGATTTTGGGATTTATTAATGCAAATAACTATTTTTACTTTTAATCAACTCTTGGTTATTATTCAATTTATCATGTCTTCTTCTTATTCCCTTTACTTGCCTGACGCGACGGAAAATCACCGATTAAGAGTGTATAGAGAAAACAGCGTTGCAAGTATAGCTCTTAACCAATGAAGATTCCGCGTATCAATTTAAAAGAGTTATCACAAAATTTAGAAATAAAATACTGGAAGTATGAATCCCAGGTCGTCTCCCAATGAGTTGACAAAAGAGTGTTATTTTATTGATCAGAGGGTTTCCCAAGGATTTTTAAGCGTTGGAGAACAGAAAAATAAATGATTGAGAGTTTATATAATCAAGTAAATATCCTTGACCGGGGGTAGATTAATTGGAAGTTCTAACCTTGTTGGAATCTCTCAAGTGTAGCATCAAGAGGTTGTTATTTTCACTTAGTTAACCCTTACTAAAAAAAGGAAAGTCAAGTGATTGAGCTAACTCTTATTTGCAAGTCCTAATCCTCTCCCTTGGGAAGGATTAGCATTAGTAAATAGAGAATTAGCCAATAACATCCAAACTAACTAATCGCTTGGGCATTCCAACTCAAGGGTCTCCTCTTAATCAACCCCCAAGTCAAGTTGGAAGTCTACTCCATTATCATGAATATAACTTTCACAGAATTAAGAGAGGAATAAAAGTGAGACATGATAAACAGTAACCAAAAATTAATTAAAAGTAAAAATAGTTCTTTGCATTAATAAATTCTAAAAACAATCTGATTGTAACTCTGAACAAGGATTAAGGATATGAGAGAGTAAGGGACAAAGCACACAAACTAGGATAATTGAACTTCAACGGAGGTAGCAACTCTTCTCAATATCCAAATCAATAGCAAAAAACAACAAAATTCTAAGAACTATGAATGTGAAGAAAACCTAGAGGAAGAAGTGGAAATTTATCCCTAGCTTCCAAACTAAAACAAAAACTATGCAGAATGAGAATGTCTCTTGAGTCTCTACTGTTCCCTGGCTCTAGTCTGTGTTTTTGGGCTAAACACTAGATCTAAAACTGGCCCGAAATCACCCCAGTGTTTTTTTGCAACTGCTGTACGTCGTGCATGTCACGCGTACGCGTCAGTCACGCGTGCGCGTCGTTTGCAAAAACTCCATGTCACGAGTACGCGTCAGTTACGCATACGCGTCATTCGTCTTTTGCGCTAATCACGCGTGCGCGTCAAGTGTGTGTGCGCGTCGCTATGGAATGTTCTAAATCATGCGCACACGTCGGACATGCGTGCGCGTCATGTCTCGCTCGTCAGCACTCCATCGTTTCTTTGTGTTCCTTTCATTTTTGCAAGCTTCCTTTTTATTCTCCAAGCCATTCCTGCGCTATGAAGCCTGAAAACACTTAACACACAGATCACGGCATCGAATAGTATAGAGATGGATAAAAATCTACAAATTAAAGGCTCTGGAAGCAAGTTTTTCAATCATAGTATTAAGTCAGAAAGGCAAACGTATAACATGCTATTTACATGAACAGGTGTAGGAGAAAGGTGATAAAAACCACTCAATTTAATACAAGATAAACCATAAAATAATGGTTTATCAATGCCTGTGAACGTAGTATTCATGTCAATGGAGTAGACTCCCAACTTGACTTGGGGGTTGATTAAAAGGAGACCCTTAAGTTAGAATACTCAAGTGATTAGTTAAATCGGAAGTTGTTGGCTAACTCTCTAGGCACTAACGCTAATCCTTCCCAAGGGAAAGGATTAGGACTTGTGAATAAGATTTAGCTCAATCATTTGACTTTCCTTTATTTAGTAAGGGTTAACTAAGTGAAAACAACAACCTCTTGCTATTTCACTTGGGAAAATCCAACAAGGATAGAACTTCCAATTAATCTACCCCCGGTCAAGGTTTTTACTTTGAATATATAAATCGCTTTTGATTCACATTGCTTTAATGTACCATCATTAAATTTTCTATTCCTTAACTCTCAAAAATTTCTTGGAAAACCCCTGACTAATAAAATAGCACTCTTTTGTCAACTCATTGGGAGACAACTTGGGATTCATACTCCCAGTATTTTTATTCTAAAGTTGTGACAACCCTTTCTAAATTGATAAGCGGATTTTCGTCGATTCGGAACTGTACTTGCAACGTTATTTCTATACTAATTTCTTAATCGGCTAATTTCCACCATGTCATCAAGCCATTACTTTCCTCCCTGAAATATGCATTTTTGGGAGATTGAGATACTTATCATGTGATCATAAGCTCTACCTTAGAACCACAGGAAGAAAAAGCACTGATCCAAGTGCTCAAGACACATAGGACCGCCCTAGGTGGACTAGAAGTGACCTTAAGGGCATTAGCCCGACCCGATGCATGCATAAAATCCTGTAGGAGGATGATTCCAAACCAGTGGTGCAACCAAAAAGGTGACTAAATCCAGCCATGAAGGAAGTAGTGCAGAAAGAAGTCACTAAGCTCTGGAAGGCTGGGATTATTTATCCCATTTCTGATAGCCCTTGGGTGAGCCCTGTCCAAGTTGTTCCCAAGAAGGGAGGCATGACAGTAGTTCATAATAAAAAGAATGAACAGATTCCTACAAGGACAGTTACACGATGGCATATGTGCATTGACCATAGCAGGCTCAATAACGCCACCAGGAATGATCATTTTCCATTACCATTTATTGACCAAATGCTAGAGAGACTAGCAGGGCATATATTTTATTATTTCCTGGATGGATATTCTGGGTACAATCAAATAGCAGTGGATCCACAAGATCAAGAAAAGATAGCATTCACATGCTCATGTGGCGTGTTTTCCTTCTAGCGAATGCCCTTTGTCTTGTGCAATGCACCTGCCACCTTTCAGAGATGTATGTTATCCATCTTCTCTGATATGGTAGAGAAGTTCCTTAAAGTGTTCATGGATGACTTCTCTGTCTTTGGAGACTCGTATGACTCCTGCTTAGATCATATGGCCCTAGTTCTGAAAAGATGTAAAAAAACAACCCTAGTTCTAAACTGGGAAAAATGCCACTTCATGATGACTGAAGGCATTGTTCTTAGGCATCGAATTTCAAACAAGGGAATAGAAGTAGAGCAAGCTAAGGTGGAAGTGATCAAACGATTGCCACCATCAACTAATGTCAAGGCAATCAGAAGTTTCCTAGGACATGCAGAATTTTACAAGAGGTTCATAAAAGATTTTTTTAAAATCACAAAACCCATGTGTAATCTCTTGGCTAATGATGTTCCATTTTTCTTTGACCAAGAATGCCTGCATGCCTTTGAAACCCTGAAAGCCAAGCTTGTCACTATTCCTGTCATTTTTGCACCCAATTGGGAATTGCCATTCGAACTGATGTGTGATGCCAATGACCATGCCATTGGCGCAATTCTGGGGTAAATACATGACAAACTTCTGCATGTCATTTACTAAGCTAGTCATGTACTAAATGATGTGCAGAAAAACTACACTACTACAGAAAAGGAATTATTGTAGTAGTGTATGCCATTGACAAGTTTAGATCCTACTAGTAGGATCTAAGGTCATTATCTACATTGAGCATGCTGCTCTGAAGTATCTACTCACTAAGTAGGATTCTAAGCCCAGGCTTATAAGATGGGTATTACTCCTGCAAGAGTTTGATATAGGAATCAGAGATAGAAAGGGTACATAGAATCAAGTAGCTGACCACTTGTCTCGGATTGAACTAGTGGCAGTGACCTCTCCTCCCTCCACTGACATATTCGAAACCTTTCTAGATGAGCAACTCTTTGCCATCCAGACGGTACCTTGGTTTGCAGATATTACAAACTACAAGGCTATAAGGTTCATTCTCAAGGAGTTTACAGGCAGCAAGCCCGGAAACTCATGCATAATGCAAAGTACTACTTGTGAGATGAGCCATATCTTATTAAGAGATACTTGGAAGGAATAATCTGACGATGTGTGTCTGAAGAAGAGGCACATAGAATCCTATGGCATTGTCATGGCTTAGACTATAGAGGACACTTTGGAGGTGAGCGGACAGCCACCAAAGTTCTCCAAAGTGGCTTCTATTGGCCCACTCTCTTTAAGGACTCTAGAGAGTTTGTCCGTAACTGTGATAGTTGCCAAATGGCTGGTAATCTCCCTCATGGTCACGGAATGCCTCAGTAGGGAATCCTAGAGATTGAGTTGTTTGATGTATAAGGTATAGACTTCGTGGGACCCTTCCAGACTTCATACTCAAACCCCTACATCCTTATAGCAGTAGATTATGTGTCTAAATGGGTTGAAGTAATAGCATCCCCCACTAATGACACCAGAGTAGTGATGAAGTTGATACGTAAAAATGAGATTTCACGTATAACCGGCAAGTATACCGGGTCGTATCAAGTAATAAAACTCACAAAGAGTGAGGTCGATCCCACGGAGATTGGTAGATTAAGCAACTTTAGTTAAATGGTAGATTTAGTCAAGCAAACATAGTTTTGATTTCATGAGCATTTTGATTTTTGGACATAATTGCAAGAATTTAAATGGCAAAGAATGTAAAGAACTAAAAGAGAGAAATAAAGTGAAAGTAAATAACGGAAACTTAAATTGCAAGAAACTTAAATGACATCAAAGGTAAATTGCAAGAAAATAGAGTGCTGAATTCTAAAGAGCAAAAGAGTAAATAGCAAGAAATGAAGAAACAGAATGTAAATGACAAGAATAATAAATTGCAAGAGTGTAGAAGGGAATTGGGCAATGAATACACTAAGAGCAAAAGAAATGAGAATTAATGATAGAGAGGATCATTAGGGATCAGAGATGCAAGTTTTCATGAATTGATGTTAGTCAAATCCTTCTCAATCATGGGTATAGATCCATGGCAAGTGGGTAGTTGAATCCCAATCTCTTGGTGATTCAACTTCTCTCAACATAACCAATTGCCACTCTCGTGATCTAATTGTTCATGAGAAGAGATGAAGCTCAAATCTAATCCAGCCACACAACTCCCATAATCTCAACCAAGGAGAGTTACATCTCACATACTAACCAAGGTGTATTGATTAAAGAAATCATGAAAGGATGAACTCTAAACTGAATTATATGGCTCATTCCTCAAATTCACCACATAATTCATATAGATTAACCCCTCTCTCGATGGTGGTTGAATCTTTGAAGAACAAGAGTTCCCTCTTTAGATCAACCACTAGAATTGAGGAGGAAAAGATGAGTTCACCAATTCATTCCAACAAGCAGAGCTCTTCCCCCTAATGAAAGTGGGGTTTAGTGAGTCATAGCTCCAATCTCAACAACAATTGCCATAAACCAAAATTAAAACTAAGTGCAAAGAAAGATGAAGAAGAATAAGGAAATGCTTAAAGCTTAAGAAATGAAGAAGAGAAGTTCCAAGAAGAACCAAAAATGCTCTCCGGGTATCCTCCCGGAAGTGTTCAAAGAGTTATCAAAATAAAGTGTTAAGAGTCTAAAATTCTAAAATGTCAAAAGTCCCCCAAAGTACAAACTCAATCTCTATTTATACTAGTCCCAAAACTCTTTCAAAGATCTTGAATTGGGTTGGCAATATGGGCTTCCTCTTTGTTGAATTCTTGGCTCAATTGGAAGAAGTGTTGCTAGACTTGGAAAGGAAGAGTTCATTCATCATGCTTCTGGCCCAATGGCTTGGCGTTTCTGTCAATAACGCTGGCCTTACTGCACGTTGGCAACGTGCATCACAATTTCCTGGAAGTGAAGTTTGAGACTTGGGCGTTGCTAGCCCAAGTTGTTGCTAACAACTTGCTTTTCCTCTTCTTGGCTCTACTTTCATGCTAAATGTAGCCCAGAATTTGAGTGTCAACCTTCTGCTTCAATATGGACTATTATACATCATTGGAAAGCTCTTGATGTCTATTTTCCAATGCCACTGGAATCATCTCAATTGGACTTTCCTAGCTCAAGTTATGCTTCCTCAAAGAAGGTAAGGTTAAGCTGCCAAGTTGTTGCCAAAAACGCACCTTCACACCCAAGTTGGCAACGTGCCCGTGCCTAACCTCCCAAGGCAGGGACTTGGGGCTGGTGTTGTTGCAAAACACGCCCCCTTGCTAGCACGTTGGCAATGTGCTCGTGCCCCCCTCCAGGGCTCATCTCTAGCCTTCTTGAATTTCAACTTCATGTTCTTGTTTTTAGGGCCTAAAGATGACTCTGGTTTGGCTTCAATTTTGTGCTCCACCATAGTCTATTATATATGGTTGGAAAGCTCTGAATGTTAGCTTTCCAACGCAACTGGAAGCACTCAATTTGGATCTCTGTAGCTCAAGATATCTTCCATTGAAAGGGACATGGTCAGGCTGCCTTGTTGGAGTTGTTGTGGATAACGCCCCTATATTCCAAGTTAGCAACGTGCAGCCTCTATTCTTCATCATCCAAAGCTTCCTGGCGTTGTTGCCAAACACTCCAATGCTTTCTTGAGTTGGCAACGTGCTGATGCTCTTTCCTAGCTCCAGACATTGCTTCCCACGTTGCCATTGAACACGCCCATAGAGGCTGGCGTTGGCAACGTGCTCGAGCCTTCTTCAAGGCTCTAAACATTGTTTCCCACGTTGGCAACGTGGCTGGCAAGGCTTCCTGGCGTTGGCAACGTGGTTGGCAAGGCTTCCTGGCGTTGGCAACGTGGTTGGCAGCTCTTTCTGGCGTTGGCAACGTGGTTGGCAGCACATCCTGGCGTTGGCAACTTGGCTGGCAGCACATCCTGGCGTTGGCAACGTGGTTGGCACCCAAGACTTGGTGCTTAGCCAAGCACCCATTGCTTGGCGTTGCCTTGAATAACGCCTATGATTCTTGGCGTTGGCAACGCCCTCGAGCTTCTCTTCCAAGGCTTCATTCTTGTTGCTTGGCGTTGCCTTGAATAACGCCAGTGAAGTAGCACGTTGAGCTTCCTGGCTGGGCAAAGTTCCTTGTTTGTGTGGCGTTGCCTAGGGACACGCCTATGGTTCCTGGCGTTGGCAACGCCCTCGAAGCTCCTTCATGGCCCAAGTTCCTTGCTTGTGTGCGTTGTCCATAATAACTCACTCCTTTCTTCAAGTTGGCAACGCCAACTTCTCTTCCAAGGCTGCCTGGCGTTACCTTCAACAACGCAGCCTATTCTTCAAGTTGGCAACGCCAACTTTGCTTCTCCAGGGCTGCCTGGCGTTGCCTTCAACAACGCCCTCCATTCTCCAAGTTGGCAACGCCAACTTGTGCCTCTCCAGGGCTGCCTGGCGTTGCCTTCAACAACGCCCCCTTTTCCCAAGTTGGCAACGCCAACTTCTTGCCCAGCTTGCATCATTCTTGCTTCCATGCTTCCTTGTTTCATCACCTATCATCAACAAAGGAAATAGCTTCAAAGTCTTACCAATTCATGCAATAAATTTCATGAGATTCATTCATACTCATTCATGTATGTATTCTTTAAATCATTTGCATGAATTTGGCTAGAATCAACATGTTCCTTGGTGTTCTCATGCATGAAGATAAAACTCATAAAAGGACTTATTTATTTAGAGAAAATGAGTGAGATTAAGCTAAAACCAACTAAACTAACTAGCTAATATAACAAATATGCAATTGCATCACAACACCAAACTTAAAGTGTTGCTTGTCCTCAAGCAAAATATAAAAACTTTGTCACAAGAATCTAAGATGTAAGACTTGAATGTTCTTCCAGAGAGTAATTTTTCATTGAGCATGTCATCCTCACTTGTGTGGTCATTAATTTATTGTAATTGAACACAACTATTCAACTTTTTCAATTAAAATGCTTGCTTCAATACTAAATTGGTTAACTTCACTAGACTTCTTCTATACCTTAGCACATGACCCTTGAACCATTCTTTCCTTGATGCTTCTCTTCTTTTTTTTTTATATTCCCCTTTTTTTCATTTTAAATGAGCTCAAATCTTGTCTTAAGGCGGCTCTTTAGCATAAGCTTTCAATCAACAATCCCAAACCAGTTGGTTCAAGTTGTTAAGTGTTGAGACACTCTTAAAGATTTACTAACTCAAGCCTCTCTCCTTAACACATTTAATCACAGGCATATAACATTGAAATTTTGTTTGGATAGTGGTGTCCAGCACCTCTTTGGGTTGCTAAATGTTCTGTTATAGAGCTACTCTTGATTGTGGGTTTTCAATCGATAATCCCGAGTTAGTTAACTCAAGTTATCGGGTGATGAAGCACCCCTCGGATTTACTAGCCCAAGTATGTCTCTTAACATCAATCACCACAGACACATATCCAAATTTTGTCATTGATGCCTAGCCTTTCATTCTTTGTACTCTATTTTCTTTATTGTCAAGGTCATTTGTGCTTTTACTGATAAAGTCTTTGTGATCCTTAACCGAACTAGTCTTGTATAAGCAAGCATTCTTTTGAATTTCTTGAACATTGATTCTTTCACAATAAATGTATATATACTAGCACCTTTCTTATGGGACAACATGATTCTTTTTAAGCTAGAATTCTCTCTGTTCTTGCTCAAACTACATCTTTTATTCCATTGACAAGTAAAAGTACTTAAGACAAGCAACCATTCCAAACCTGTGAGTGGTGATGCATGGAATGGGCAACATAAAAGAAAATGCTTCAAAAAGAAAAAAAATGCATCTTAGAAGGTATACCATATTTCAGACATACATCTTCTTTATTTAATAAAACATAAAGAAAAACAAAGGAACTTCACCACCTTTAGTCTTCATGTCCCTTTTCCCTTGCTTGATTCTCCTTGCTTTCCTTTGCCCTTTGGATCTTCTTTCTTTTTCTTTCTTAGTTCTCCTTGTTGTTTTGTTGTTGCATCCCCCTTTGGATCTTCTTTCTTTTTCTTTCTTAGTTCTCCTTGTTGTTTTGTTGTTGCATCCCCCTCTTCTCTTTGCCACACTCCTGAGCTTATCATTGTCTCATTTAGCCTCTGTTGATTAAATCTCACCCTTGCAAGTTCCTGCTCTTCAAATATCTTGCGAGCTTCATTAAAGGTTTTAATTTGTGGGTTGAGTAATGGGGGTGTGGAACAGAGGTAACTGAGCTTTTCTTGGGTGCATATATCATAGTCAAGTCTGTCCTTATGCCTGGCTTCCCTGAACATTCTGCTTTCATTGAACTCTTTGTGAAATGTATCATGTCTAGCATCCAACCTATGGAGAAGCTCTCTTTGCTGAGCTTGCTCTTTCCTTAGTTGAGCTTGTTCTTGTATTACTTTCTCCATGGCTTTTTCATGTTCCACAGTTGAATTGTTGATGGCTTCCTGCATCTTGGCATATTGTTCTTGTTGTAATTCCATCATGTGTGCTTGGTATTCATTTTGTTGGTTCATCCATTGAACTTGAACCCCTCTTTGTTGGTCCATCAACTGCCAAAGGTCCCTTTGTTGCTGAGCTTGTTCCTCTTGGCTTCTTTGAATTTGTGAATATTGCCCAGAGATTCCTTCCAAAGCGGCTTGGAGTTGATTCATGTTCAAGGCATGAGTTTCTTCCATTTCTTGAGGCTCCTCCTCTTGTCTTGCTTCTTTCCTTTTCTTCCTTCTTGCTAAAGGTTGCCTTTCCAATTGGGTTGTGGTGATGAATTCCAACCTTTCTCGAGTAAGAGGTTTTCCAACAGAGACCACATCAGTTTCTCCAAATTCTTCCAGAGGCACTCCAGCTTCTTCACATAGGCGCAGAATAGTACTAGGATATCCTAGCCAGCTGTCCTGTTTGACTTTTTGAGCTATGTCAATGATGTTCTTGGCTATAATGTCTCCAACATTGATTTCCCCTCCTTTCATTATACAATGGATCATTATTGCTCTATTCACCGTTACCTCAGAATTATTTGAAGTGGACATCAATGATCTCCTCACTATGTCATGCCATCCTTTTGCTTGAGGTATGAGATCACCTCTCCGAAGTTTGAGTGGTTGTCCATGTGAATCCAACACCCAATCCGTGCCTACTCTGCATAAGTCACTTACCACATCCATATATCTTGGGTCATTTTCAACCCTTTCTTCATAGCTAGCTCGTTTGAACTGTTTTGCCTTGACCTTTAGCACCCTGTTGATGGTGTCCGGGCTAAAATCAACAGTCACACCTCTTACATAACTCATGTATGGTTCTTCATCATCATATTCTCTTATCACATTAGTGTAGAACTCATGGATGAGAAGCATGCTCACTTCTTGAGGTTGGTCACAGAGAAGCTCCCATCCCCTTTTTCTGATTATTTTTTGTATTTCAGGGTATTCATCTTTTCTTAGCTTGAATGGTAACTCGGGAACAACATCTTTGCTTGACATCCAGCTGAAGATACGCTCGTTGTGTTTGGATTTGAATCTTCTTTGATCAAATTCATCTTCTCTCCTATCCCTTGATGATGAGGCCATTGAGATTCACTTGCAAGGTTGAATCTCCCACACCAAACTTAGATGAATGCTTGTCCTCAAGGACAAGGAAAATGGTTGTGAATGGGGAGATATATGACAACAACGTGACTTAGGCAAGCTAGAAAATGATGGTGAGGGGGGTGGAGTGTTTCGGTTATGTGAGGGATGTAGTGCTTCATGAGTTTTGTTAGGTAAAGATTAGGCTAAGGCAAGAATATATGAAACATGGAATGAGTTGGGGTGTAGTGTGACTTCGGGTGATGAAATGAGGTTATGGGGGGTAGAAGAATGAGTGATGAAGAGTGAGGTTTGATGAATATGGTTGAAGTATTTAAAGTGAACTTTGGTGGGGATGCATGATTCTAGTGAGTTCCGTGGTGCTATGCATGGCTCTAAGGGTTCGGTCATAGCATGGGGAGCATGCTTCCTTGTGCCCAATGCATGTTGAGTTGTTTTTCCCATGCACAAAGTTCAAGACTCATGTGACTTTCTCTTCCTTGTGTATCCGTGACCTCTCTCTCCAAGATTCCCCATCACTTCTTTCTTTCTTTCCTGCAACAAAATTCCAAAAGCTTGAGATTCTTAAAGTGACATATCTAGCTAACAACTTATGATGATATTCCTATGCAAAATTAACTAAACAAAATTAATATTTATGAATTGATTCCCTAATCTATTTTTTCTAGCATTATTAATGTAAGTAAAGACACCAAACTTAGTTTGTGGCTAAGTGTTCTATGGAATTAATTCCAAAGATAGCCATACCAAACTTAGTATTTTACCTACATTATATGCTATTTCAACGTTTTTTTTTTATATAACTAAAATAGATGACTATACTTTCATAGTCTAGCATTTTCGTGTATGTATGGACACCAAACTTAGTTTGTGGCTAAGTGTTGTAGAACACACTTTTGCCATTACTTCAAGATTGGCCACACCAAACTTAGTGCCTTGCATACACCATGTACTAGTCTACTTAATCTTATTGGTTACTAAAGTATGAAAATAAAAGACTCCCTGTGCATGGGTTGCCTCCCATGATGCACTTGTTTATTGTCTTTAGCTTGACACTGCAGCTTCTTGCTCATGTTAAGAGTTGCACACTCTCTTCCTTGCTCCAAGGGCCACCAAAATAGTGCTTCACCCTATGTCCATTAGCTGTGAAGGTTTGTTTTGAGTTCATCAAGTAATTCAACATAGCCATGAGGTGATACTTTGGTGATGGTGTATGGACCAGTCCATCTAGACCTCAGCTTCCCAGGAAAGATCTTCAATCTTGAATTGAATAACAACACCTTTTGGCCCGGTTCGAATGTTCTTTGAGAGATCCTTTTGCATTCTTTGCTCTCTCTTTGTATATTTTGGCATTGTCATATGCCTCCAATCTGAACTCCTCAAGTTCATTGAGTTGTAGCAGCCTCTTCTCTCCTGCTGCTTGAGTATCTAAATTCAGAAGTTTGGTTGCCCAAAAGGCCTTATGTTCAAGCTCCACAGGGAGGTGGCATGCCTTTCCATACACCAGCTGAAATGGAGATTTTCCTATGGGTGTCTTGAAGGCTGTTCTGTATGCCCAAAGTGCATCATCCAGCTTCCTAACCCAATCCTTTCTTGTTGTTCCCACAGTTTTCTCCAAGATCCTTTTTAGCTCTCTGTTGGCAAGTTCAGCTTGCCATTGTTTGTGGGTGATATGGTGTAGCTACTTTGTGAGTGACACCATATTTGTGGAGTAAAGAATTTAGTTGCTTGTTGCAGAAGTGGCTTCCCCCATCACTTATAAGTCCTTTGGGCACTCCAAATCTAGTGAAGATGTTCTTCTTGAGGAATTTCAAGACCACGTTGGTATCACATGTGGTGGTGGCTATTGCTTCTACCCATTTGGAGACATACTCTACTGCTACCAAGATGTATTTGAATGTGTAGGATGGAGGAAAAGGTCCCATGAAATCTATTCCCCACAGATCAAAGAGTTCCACTTCCAAAATGAACTTCTGAGGCATCTCATTTTTCTTTGACAAACCCCCTATTCTTTGACATTCATTGCAATGGCTCACAAACTCTCTAGCATCCTTGAAGATTGAAGGCCAGTAGAAACCACTTTGAAGGACCTTTGCAGCCGTTCTTTCAGCCCCAAAATGACCACCATAATTAGAGTTGTGACAATGCCATAGTATGTTTTTCATCTCATCCTCTGACACACATCTTCTTATCATTCCATCTGGGCATCTCTTGAACAGGAATGGGTCATCCCAGAAGAAGAACCTAGCCTCATGTAGCAGCTTCTTAACTTGTTGTTTTGTGTACTCTTGTGGAATGATTCTTCCCGCCTTGTAGTTGGCCATGTCTGCAAACCAAGGGACATGTTGAATGTGCAAGAGGTGTTCATCTGGAATTCTTCATTTATTGATGGAAGGTTGTCTTGGCATGCATCTTGTGGTACCCTTGATAAGTGATCAGCAACTTGATTTTCATTGCCCTTTCTATCTTTGATCTCAATGTCAAACTCTTGTAGGAGTAGCACCCATCTGATTAGCCTTGGTTTGGCATCCTGTTTTGACATAAGATACTTAATAGCAGCATGGTCAGTATACACTAAGACTTTAGATCCAATCAAATATTGTCTAAACTTATCAAAAGCATATACCACAGCTAGTAGCTCTTTCTCCGTTGTGGTGTAGTTTCTTTGAGCTTCATTCAATACCTTACTTGCATAGTAGATAACATGAAGCTTCTTTTCCTTCCTCTGCCCCAACACAACACCAATTGCAAGGTTACTTGCATCACACATGAGTTCAAAAGGTAGTCCCCAACTTGGGGGTGTGATGATTGGTGCTGTGGTGAGCTTAGCCTTTAGAGTTTCAAAAGCATGTTTGCATTCATCATCAAAGATAAAAGGGTTGTCTACCACCAACAAATTGCTTAGTGGCTTTGCTATTTTGGAAAAATCTTTGATGAATCTCCTATAGAACCCAGCATGTCCTAAGAAACTTCTAACGGCTTTCACACTAGTTGGCAAAGGAAGTTTTTCTATAATTTCTATTTTGCCTTGTCAACTTCTATACCCTTTCTTGAAATTTTGTGACCAAGAACAATGCCTTCGGGTACCATGAAATGGCACTTCTCCCAATTCAAAACTAAATTGGTTTCTTGGCACCTTTTCAAGACTAGGGTAAGATGATGCAAGCAAGTATTGAAGGAATCACCAAAAACAGAGAAATCATCCATAAAGACTTCAATAAATTTTTCTACCATGTCTGAGAAGATTGATAGCATGCACCTTTGAAAGGTAGCTGGGGCATTACACAGTCCAAATGGCATTCTCCTGTATGCAAAGACTCCAAAGGGACAAGTAAAGGACGTCTTCTCTTGATCCATGGGGTCAACCACTATCTGATTATACCCAGAATATCCATCAAGAAAACAGTAATAGGCATGGCCAGCCAACCTTTCAAGCATCTGGTCAATGAAGGGTAGAGGGAAGTGATCTTTTCGTGTGGCATCATTCAGCCTCCTATAGTCTATGCACATCCTCCACCCTGTCACTGTTCGTGTTGGAATAAGCTCATTCTTCTCATTAACAATGACAGTCATCCCCCCTTTCTTAGGCACTACTTGCACTGGACTGACCCATGGGCTGTCAGATATAGGGTAGATGATCCCACCTTACACAACTTCAGGACTTCCTTTTGAACAACCTCCTTCATTGTAGGATTCAATCTTCTTTGGGGTTGTACCACTGGTTTGGAATTCTCCTCTAAAAGTATCTTGTGCATGCATACAGCAGGGCTTATGCCTTTCAAGTCATCAATGGTCCATCCCAACGCCTCTTTGTGAGCCTTCAAAACCACAAGGAGCTTTTCTTCTTCCTCTGCATTCAATGTGGAATTGATGATCACTGGGAAGCTGTCCTTCTCTCCAAGGAATGCATATTTAAGATGAGGGGGTAGTGGTTTTAACTCTTGTTGTGGTGCCTCTTCTTTCGTAGCTTCACTTGGTTCCCCTGATGCTTCCAATTTGTTCTCTTCTTGTCCCTTGATGTTATGGACTTCCTCTTGTTTCATTTGATGGTTTGTGTCAAGCACTTCTTCAACCAAAGAATCTACTACATCAATCCTCATGCAATTTTCTTTCTCAACAGGGTGTTGCATTGCTTTGAAGACATTTATGGTCATTTGCTCATCATGCACTCTGAAAATCATCTCTCCCTTTTCCACATCAATGATTGTTCTAGCTGTAGCCAAAAAGGGTCTACCAAGAATGACTGAATTGTTTCCCTCTTCATCCATGTCTAGGACCACAAAATCAGCTGGAAATATGAAGTTTCCCACCTTCACCAAGAGGTTCTCAACTACTCCATTTGGTATTTTGATGGATCTGTCAGCAAGTTGGAGTGACATCCTTGTGGGTTTAAGCTCTTCAATCATCATTTTCTTCATCATGGTGAGGGGCATTAGGTTAATGCTTGCTCCCAGGTCACAAAGTGATTTGTCAACGGCCATGCTCCCAATCGTGCAGGATATGAGGAAGCTGCCAGGGTCTTTGAGTTTTGGAGGTAACCCTTTTTGAATGATGGCACTACACTCTTGATTGAGAATCACCGTTTCTTTTTCTTGCCAACTTCTCTTCTTGGTGATCAATTCCTTAAGAAACTTTGCATATAATGGCATCTGTTCCAGAGCTTCTGCCAATGGGATGTTGATTTCAAGTTTCTTGAAGATTTCTAAGAACCTTGGGAATTGTTGGTCCTTTGCTCCTTTGTGTATCCTAGTTGGGTATGGAAGCTTGGGTACATAAGCTTTTACTCCTTCATTTTTGTTTTCTTGTTGTGGATTCACACTCCCATTGCTATCACGGTTGCTTCTTTGTCCGGGTGGGTTGCCTTGTGGCTTGACAACTTCTTTGCCTTTGTTAGATGTTGAAGCCTTTTCTTCATCTTGCCTTTCCACATTTACTTCCACTGTGTTTTGCTGTTTGGGTTTTATTGCTTCTTTATTCGAACTTTCACCAACTACCTTGCCACTCCTTAACTGCAGAGCCTTACATTCTTCTCTTGGATTGGGTATTGTGTCACTTGGGAGAACATTGGTTGGTCGCTCGGCTTGTTTGGCTAATTGTCCCACTTGTCTCTCAATACTCTTCATGATGACCTCATGTTCCTTGTGTCCCTTAGCTAAGGCTTGAGTGGTTTGAGCAAGTGCTTGCAAGGTTACTTCAAGACTTGAGATTCTAGTTTCATGATGGTCAATTGGGGGTATGATGGGGGTTAATTGTTGTTGGAAGTTGTTGGGTGGATTAGTGTGGAAATTTTGTGAGTTGGATGATGGTGCAGAGAAGTTATTTTGGTGAGTTTGTGAATTATGATGGGGTGGTTGATATGTGTTTTGTGTTTTTCTATATTGGTTAGTGTTGTTGGCATGGTGATTTTGGTTATTTGTGTTACGGGTTTGATTGTGGTTGCTATTCTTTTGCCAATGGTTTTCACCCCACTTTAGATTGGGATGATTTTTCCAAGATGGGTTGTATGTATCACCATGAAATTCATCCTGAGAATTTGAAGTATTCTGCATGTATTGAACTTGTTCTTGTGGTTGTTCAACAGTGGTCCCTTCACCTTGGTTCCATTCAAGTAATGGTTGATTTGTTGTGTTCACTGCTGCAAGTTGCAAACCATCCATTCTCTTTGTTATCATCTCCATTTGTTGTTGGATTTGTTGGTGCATTAACTTATTTTGTGCCAAGATAGCATCAACACCTTCAAGCTCCATTACACCTTTCTTTGGGGTCGGATTGTGTTGCCTCTCTGATGATTAATAATATTGATTGTTTGCCACAATCTCAATGAGGTCTTGAGCCTCCTCTGCAGTTTTCATCATGTTGAGTGATCCTCCTGATGAGTAGTCTAGTCCCTTCCTTGCTTCTAAGCTTAAGCCTTCATAGAAGTTTTGGAGCTTAACCCAATCACTAAACATGTCAGGGGGACATCTTCTCATTAGTGCCTTATATCTTTCCCATGCTTCATACAATGACTCCCCTTCCATTTGCCTGAAAGTTTGAACCTCTGTCTTCAACTTGATGATTCTTTGAGGTGGGTAGAACTTTGCTAGAAATCTGCCCATCACATCATTCCAATTGTTGAGGCTTTCCTTGGGGAATGACTCTAGCCATTGAGTGGCCTTGTCCCTCAAGGAGAATGGAAATAGTAGCAACTTGTAGACATCTGGATGCACTCCATTTGTCTTCACTGTATTGCATATCCTCAGAAAAACAGATAGATGTTGATTTGGGTCTTCAAGAGGTCCCCCTCCATAAGAGCAATTGTTCTGTACCAAAGTGATGAGCTGAGGTTTCAACTCAAAGTTATGGGCATGAACATTTGGTGTAGCAATACTGCTCCCACAATGTCTTGGATCAGGGATAGTATACGAGGATAACACCCTTCTAGCTTGTCCATCATTATTGTTGACCCCTCCAGGAGGATTTTGCATCTCATCCTCCATGGTTTGATCTTCTTCCTCTGACTCCTCTTCACCAACTATTAGCTTTCCTCTTTCTGCTCTCCTTATCCTTCGGAGGGTTCTCTCGTCCTCAATATTACGTCTACTAGCTCCTGACATACACAAACAAAACCAAAATCACAAGTGAGACACTCTAGAACTAGAGTGTAATTGGGGTTAGTGAAACAAAGTATCAAACAGTTAGTGTGCTTAACAAAAACACTAAAAAAAAATGCTTAATCTAAACCACCTTTCACTTAATCATTGTCAATCTTTCCAATCCCCGGCAACGGTGCCAAAAACATGATACGTAAAAATGAGATTTCACGTACAACCGGCAAGTATACCAGGTCGCATCAAGTAATAAAACTCACTAAGAGTGAGGTCGATCCCACGGAGATTGGTAGATTAAGCAACTTTAGTTAAATGGTAGATTTAGTCAAGCAAACATAGTTTTGATTTCATGAGCATTTTGGTTTTTGAACATAATTGCAAGAATTTAAATGGCAAAGAATGTAAAGAACTAGAAGAGAGAAATATAGTGAAAGTAAATAACGGAAACTTAAATTGCAAGAAACTTAAATGACATCAAAAGTAAATTGCAAGAAAGTAAAATGCTGAATTCTAAAGAGCAAAAGAGTAAATAGCAAGAAATGAAGAAACAGAATGTAAATGACAAGAATAATAAATTGCAAGAGTGTAGAAGGGAATTGGGCAATGAATACACTAAGAGCAAAAGAAATGAGAATTAATGATAGAGAGGATCATTAGGGATCAGAGATGCAAGTTTTCATGAATTGATGTTAGTCAAATCCTTCTCAATCATGGGTATAGATCCATGGCAAGTGGGTAGTTGAATCCCAATCTCTTGGTGATTCAACTTCTCTCAACATAACCAATTGCCACTCTCGTGATCTAATTGTTCATGAGAAGAGATGAAGCTCAAATCTAATCCAGCCACACAACTCCCATAATCTCAACCAAGGAGAGTTACATCTCACATACTAACCAAGGTGTATTGATTAAAGAAATCATGAAAGGATGAACTCTAAACTGAATTATATGGCTCATTCCTCAAATTCACCACATAATTCATATAGATTAACCCCTCTCTCGATGGTGGTTGAATCTTTGAAGAACAAGAGTTCCCTCTTTAGATCAACCACTAGAATTGAGGAGGAAAAGATGAGTTCACCAATTCATTCCAACAAGCAGAGCTCTTCCCCCTAATGAAAGTGGGGTTTAGTGAGTCATAGCTCCAATCTCAACAACAATTGCCATAAACCAAAATTAAAACTAAGTGCAAAGAAAGATGAAGAAGAATAAGGAAATGCTTAAAGCTTAAGAACTGAAGAAGAGAAGTTCCAAGAAGAACCAAAAATTGCTCTCTGGGTATCCTCCCGGAAGTGTTAAAAGAGTTATCTAAATAAAGTGCTAAGAGTCTAAAATTCTAAATGTCAAAAGTCCCCTCAAAGTACAAACTCAATCTCTATTTATACTAGTCCCAAAACTCTTTCAAAGATCTTGAATTGGGTTGGCAATATGGGCTTCCTCTTTGTTGAATTCTTGGCTAAATTGGAAGAAGTGTTGCTAGACTTGGAAAGGAAGAGTTCATTCATCATGCTTCTGGCCCAATGGCTTGGCGTTTTTGTCAATAACGCTGGCCTTGCTGCACGTTGGCAACGTGCATCACAATTTCCTGGAAGTGAAGTTTGAGACTTGGGCGTTGCTAGCCCAAGTTGTTGCTAACAACTTGCTTTTCCTCTTCTTGGCTCTACTTTCATGCTAAATGTAGCCCAGAATTTGAGTGTCAACCTTCTGCTTCAATATGGACTATTATACATCATTGGAAAGCTCTTGATGTCTATTTTCCAATGCCACTGGAATCACCTAAATTGGACTTTCCTAGCTCAAGTTATGCTTCCTCAAAGAAGGTAAGGTTAAGCTGCCAAGTTGTTGCCAAAAACGCACCTTCACACCCAAGTTGGCAACGTGCCCGTGCCTAACCTCCCAAGGCAGAGACTTGGGGCTGGCGTTGTTGCAAAACACGCCCCCTTGCTAGCACGTTGGCAACGTGCTCGTGCCCCCCTCCAGGGCTCATCTCTAGCCTTCTTGAATTTCAACTTCATGTTCTTGTTTTTAGGGCCTAAATATGACTCTGGTTTGGCTTCAATTTTGTGCTCCACCATAGTCTATTATATATGGTTGGAAAGCTCTGAATGTTAGCTTTCCAACGCAACTGGAAGCACTCAATTTGGATCTCTGTAGCTCAAGATATCTTCCATTGAAAGAGACATGGTCAGGCTGCCTTGTTGGAGTTGTTGTGGATAACGCCCCTATATTCCAAGTTAGCAACGTGCAGCCTCTATTCTTCATCATCCAAAGCTTCCTGGAGTTGTTGCCAAACACGCCAATGCTTTCTTGAGTTGGCAACGTGGTTGGCAGCTCTTTCTGGCGTTGGCAACGTGGTTGGCACCAAGACTTGGCGTTGGCAACTTGATTGGCACCAAGACTTGGCTGGCAGCACGTCCTGGCGTTGGCAACTTGGCTGGCAGCACATCCTGGCGTTGGCAACTTGGCTGGCAGCACATCCTGGCGTTGGCAACGTGGTTGGCAGCACATCCTGGCGTTGGCAACTTGGTTGGCACCCAAGACTT
>NW_027255561.1:0-25000 GCF_003086295.3 Arachis hypogaea
AGTTTCTCGCCAAGTTTTACCCACCTCAGAGGATTATAAGGTTGAAGGCTGAGGTACAAACATTTACACAAATGGAGGCTGAACCCATCTATGAGGCATGGGAGAGGTACAAGGCTCTAATCAGGAAATGTCCCCCTGCCATGTTTAATGAGTGGGAGAAGCTGCAGAACTTCTATGAAGGCTTAACACTGAAATCCCAGGAGGCTTTGGATCATTCAGCTGGAGGTTCCTTGCAACTCATGAAAACTGCAGAGGAGGCTCAAGAACTCATTGATATGGTGGCCAACAACCAATATTTCTTTGCTCATCAAAGAGGCCGCCAACCATCACAAAGGAGAGGAGTAATGGAACTAGAAGGAGTGGATTCAATCCTGGCTCAAAACAAATTAATGCAGCAGCAAATTCAACAACAATTTGAGCAAATGACCAAGAGGATTGATGGCCTCCAAGTTGCAGCAGTTAACACTAGCCAACCATCAGCCACATGGGGGCAAAATGAAGAAATCCAAGAGGAGCAACAGCAGGAACAAGTCCAGTACATGCATTCAAATTCAAATGAATTCTATGGTGATACCTACAACCCCTCATGGAAAAATCACCCCAACCTCAGATGGGGAGACACTCACAACCAAAACCAACACCCATGGCAGGGGAACTCAAATCAAAACAACCCAAGAAACAACCAAAACTACAACCATCAGCAGACTAACCAAAACACATACAGAAAACCTCAAAACAACTACCCTAATCTCAACCAGTACCAATCCAATAACCAACCCACCAACCAAAATGCCTATCATCCACCACCCACATCTCACAACCCACCACAAGCACCACCTGAACCTCAAAGACTCACCAACTTAGAGACCTTGATAGAAAAAATGATGAAACACCAGGAAATAACAAACAAAAACCATGAAGCATCATTAAAGAGCCTAAGAGGCAGATTGGGCAACTCTTCAAGCAAGTATCTGTTGAGAGATCTTCAAACTCACTGCCCAGTGACACAATCCCAAATCCCAAGGAGGAATGCAAGGCAATACAATTAAGGAGCGGGAGAACATTGATAAGCAACAATGACACTACACAGAAGCAAGCAGAGAGCATCAAAGAACCAACAGAGGATGAGAAGCAAGCAAAGGACGATGAAGCTAAAGAGCAAGTTGTGATGCCAAACAAAAGCACTGAGAAACTTAAAGAGAAGGACAACCAGCTACATAGCTCAAAGAAAGTAATCCAAGGACAGCAGCAAATAGGAAAGAGCATCACACCTCCACTGCCATATCCCCAGAGGTTCAACAAAGAGGTTAAAGACCAGCATTTTCACAAATTCCTCGATATTTTTAAGAAGCTGGAAATCAATATTCCCTTGGCTGAAGCACTTGAGCAAATGCCTCTATATTCCAAGTTTCTGAAGGATCTTATCAACAAGAAAAGAAGTTGGCTTGAGAAGGAAACCGTATTACTCACCGAGGAATGCAGTGCTGTGATTCAACGGGGTATTCCACCAAAACTTAAGGATCCGGGAAGTTTTGTAGTCTCATGCACTATTGGCAAGATAATTCTCAACAAGACTCTCTGTGACCTGGGTGCCAGCATCAATTTAATGCCTCTCTCAATGATGAGAAAACTTGCAATAGAAGAGCTTAAACCCACCAGGATGTCACTAGTCATGGCTGACAGATCAATCAAAACACCCAGTGGAATTGTGGAGAATCTGTTAGTGAAGGTTGGGGAGTTTATTTTCCCAGCAGATTTTGTAATTTTGGATACTGAAGAAGAAGGAAACAACTCAATCATTCTGGGAAGGCCATTTCTACACACAGCAAGGGCCATCATTGATGTAGAAAAAGGAGAAATGATCTTCAGGGTCCATAATGAACAAATGGTCATAAATGTGTTCAAATCAATGCAACACGTTCCTGAGCAAGAGGATTACGTAAGAGTGGATATGATAGACAGTTTGGTGGAAGAAATATTGGAAGAAAATTTTCAAGAGCAAGAAGGAAATCAAGGGGCAACAGAGGAACAAGTGACTGAGATCACTACTGAGCCAGATGAAAGACAAGACAAGAAGGAAGATGTACGAAAACAAGAACTGAAACCTTTACCAACCCATCTCAAATATGCATTCCTTGGCACATCGGAAAGCTTCCCAGTGATCATAAATTCATCCCTGACAAAGAAGGAAGAGGGAGAACTTCTTGATGTACTCAAAGCCCACAAAGATGCTTTGGGATGGACCATTGATGACCTGAAAGGTATCAGCCCTGCAGTATGTATGCATAAAATCCTCTTGGAAGACAATTCCAAACCAGTGGTTCAACCTCAAAGGAGACTAAATCCCACAATGAAGGAAGTTGTCCAAAAGGAAGTAATGAAGTTGTGGAATGCAGGGATAATCTTCCCAATATCTGACAGCCCATGGGTGAGCCCGGTTCAAGTTGTACCAAAAAAAGGAGGAATGACGGTCATCACTAATGAGAAGAATGAGTTGATTCCTACTAGAACAGTGACTGGATGGAGGATGTGCATAGACTATAGAAGGTTGAATGATGCGACCAGAAAGGATCACTTCCCTCTCCCGTTCATTGATCAAATACTGGAAAGGTTGGCCGGCCATGCGTATTATTGCTTTTTGGATGGATATTCTGGGTATAATCAAATCGTGGTGGACCCCAAGGATCAAGAGAAGACTGCCTTTACATGTCCATTTGGAGTCTTTGCATACCGAAGGATGCCCTTTGGGCTTTGCAACGCCCCTGCCACATTTCAAAGGTGTATGCTATCCATCTTCTCTGATATGGTCGAAAAGTTTTTAGAGGTCTTCATGGATGACTTCTCTGTTTTTGGTGATAATTTCAATGCTTGCCTAAACCATTTAACCCTTGTCTTGAAACGGTGCCAAGAAACTAACTTGGTTTTAAACTGGGAGAAATGCCATTTCATGGTACCCGAAGGGATTGTTCTTGGCCATAAAGTTTCAAGAAAAGGGATAGAGGTTGATAAGGCAAAGGTTGAGATCATAGAAAAACTCCCTCCACCAATTAATGTGAAATCTGTTAGAAGTTTCTTGGGGCATGCCGGATTTTACAGAAGGTTTATCAAGGACTTTTCAAAAATAGCCAAACCTTTGAGTAATCTGTTAATGCTTGATAACCCTTTTGTTTTTTATGAAAACTGCCAGCAAGCCTTTGAAACTTTAAAAAATAGACTCACAACAGCACCAATCATCACACCTCCAGATTGGGAATTACCTTTTGAACTCATGTGTGATGCAAGTGACATTGCAATTGGTGCTGTACTTGGGCAAAAGAAGGGAAATTTGCATCATGTCATATATTATGCAAGTAAAGTGTTGAATGAGGCCCAAAGAAATTACACCACAACAGAAAAAGAGTTGCTAGCTGTAGTCTATGCATTTGATATGTTTAGATCATATCTGATAGGATCCAAAGTTGTGGTTTACACTGATCATGCTGCACTTAAGTATTTGATGTCAAAGCAGGATGCTAAACCAAGACTCATCAGGTGGATACTGCTCCTACAAAAATTTGACATTGAGATAAGAGATAGGAAGGGCACTGAAAATCAGGTCGCTGATCATCTGTCGAGGCTACCACATGAAACAAGTCAAAAAGCATCCCAGCCCATAAATGAAAGCTTCCCAGATGAGCACCTTCTGCAGATCCAGCAAGCACCTTGGTTTGCTGACATAGCAAATTACAAAGTGGGAAGGAAGATACCGCAAGAGTTCTCTAAGCAACAAGTGAAGAAGTTGATCAACGAAGCAAGGAAATTTTCATGGGATGAACCCTTCTTATTCAAGAGATGCTCTGATGGAGTGATCAGAAGGTGTATTCCTGAAAGTGAAGTGAGGGACATCTTGTGGCATTGTCATGGTTCAGCTTATGGTGGACACTTTGGCCCAGAAAAAACAGCCGCAAAAATACTGCAGAGTGGCTTCTATTGGCCAACTATCTTCAAGGATGCTAGAGAATATGTACACCAATGTAATGAATGCCAGAAAGCAGGAGGATTAACAAAAAGGAATGAGATGCCTCAAAACTTTATCTTAGAATTAGAATTGTTCGATCTATGGGGAATTGATTTCATGGGGCCTTTTCCTCCTTCTTATTCTTTTAGATACATCTTGGTAGCAGTGGAGTATGTCTCAAAGTGGGTGGAAGCCATAGCCACAACCACCTGTGATGCACAGATTGTCCTTCAATTCCTTAAAAAGCACATCTTCACTAGGTATGGAGTGCCCAAGGGTCTTGTTAGTGATGGTGGTAGTCACTTTTGCAACAAACAGATGGAGAAACTCCTCCACAAATATGGAGTAATTCACAAAGTAGCCACACCTTACCATCCTCAGACTAACGGCCAAGTTGAACTTGCAAATAGGGAATTAAAGAAGATCCTAGAGAAAACAGTGGGAATCACAAGAAAAGATTGGGCTAGAAAGCTAGAAGATGCATTGTGGGCATATAGGACAGCTTTTAAAACTCCTATTGGCAAGTCACCTTTTCAGCTATTGTATGGGAAATCCTGCCACCTCCCTGTAGAGCTTGAACACAGAGCTTTTTGGGCCACTAAACTCCTCAACCTTGATCCCCGAGCTGCAGGAGAAAAAAGGTTGTTACAACTAAATGAGTTGGATGAATTTAGAATAGAAGCTTATGAAAATGCTAAGATATACAAGGAGAGAGCTAAGAAGTGGCATGACAAGAAGATCACAAAGAAGGAATTCAAGCCAGGACAGCAAGTGCTCTTGTATAATTCGAAGCTTAAAATTTTCCCTGGCAAACTGAAGTCTAAGTGGACTGGCCCATACTTGGTGACAAAGGTTTTTCCCTATGGGAATATTGAACTACTAGATGAGGCAACAAAGAATCAATTCACAACAAATGGTCACAGAGCAAAGCTGTATCTGGGAGGACAATGGGATAAGGAAAAAGAGGTTCAACACCTACAACCCTCTTAAAAAGAATTGAAAGATGTCAAGCTAGTGACAATAAAAGAGCGCTTGTTGGGAGGCAACCCAACCTGAGGTAGTTTTCTTTTCATAACTTTTTCAATAAGAGTGTTGGATAACTACTATGTATTGCAAGAAGCTAAGTTTGGTGTTGCACACCAAGAACAATCGAAGGGAGAATGCAAGATGCTAAGTTTGGTGTTCCACCAAAACTTCATTTAAAATTACATTCTAACTTCCTGCACATTGCTAGTTCCAAGCAATCAAACAGATTATTCAAACAACTTAACTGTTTTTGTTTAGTCTTATTTTCATAACCTTTAGCAAGGACACAAAAGTTTGCCCAGAGCTAACCTGTTGAATCAGAAGAAGTAGCAGGAAATTAAGTCTGGGAGTTAACTACCAATTGAAGATACTATGCATCAAAACTCAAAAATGGGCACAGCAGAAAGAAGAACAAAAGAAATGCAAACTAATAGGTTTTATCTATACTTAACTTTTGCTGTTGAGAAATACTTTTGATTGATGTCTTGTTAAAGTGTTCATTTAGTTCAAACAGATTCAAATTTCTTTTAAAATAAGTAGGCTAGTTTATGTGTGTGCTTGTGTGTTTACTTTCACTTGACAAGAAGCATATGTTGTCCCCTGCATCTTTAAGTTCAATAAAAGAAAAGTTTGAATGTGAAGCAAGATGATCTCTGTTAGATAGAAGTAAAATAAAAGTAAGTGGTGGTATGTGTGTGGTTGTATAATAGCTCACTTTTAGTGAATAAAGAGCTAGGATATCTCATTCTAAGTAAAGAGTGGCCTACTGTCTATGAATCTCAATTAAATAAAAAAAAATTCCTTGGTTAGAAAGAAAAACAAAAAGAAGGAAAGAAAAGAGATAGCCAAAAAGTGGCAGAACAAAAGGAAACAAAAAGAAACAAAGCTGGACACCAATAGCTTGAACTTTAAAATATATGCCTGTGGTGTCTTTGTACTAGGATCTGCTTGGATTAGTAAGCTCTTAGGAGTGCATCAACACTCGGTGACTTGGGTTAACTAATCCGGGATCATCAGCTGAAAGTCCACTATCAAGAGCAACCTAACTACAAGGCATTTAGTAACCCAAAGAGGTGCTGGGCATCAATGTTTTAAGAAGGAATGTGAGCCAAGTGTCTATGGTGAATAATGTGTCAAGTATAAAGAAAAGAAAATGAACTTGCTACACATGACACTCAAATAAAGCTTATAAACAAAGTAATAGCCAAGGATAAAAGAATAATGAGAGGTCATAGCAGTATGTTACTTGAAGCTTGAAGGAGACTTTCTAGGCCTAGGAGTCAGTAAGAAGTAAGTATTTACATATCCACACAAAATCCCATGAACTATCAATAATACTCTGCTAGCATGAACATCCTCTTCCATTTCATTCTTTCTTCTCAATAAATCTTTTCTTGCTTGGGGACAAGCAAGCTTTAAGTTTGGTGTTGTGATGACAAGTCATCTTAGCCTATTTTAACTAGTCTTTTTCTTTTGTTTTCATTAGAATTATGCACTTTCTTGAGCTACAAGCAAGCCAATTAGGTAGATTTTCATGTTTCCTTTGATTTAATCAACCATGTATGAATTCATGCTATTTCATGAGGTTTTATACTATAATTGTCACATATTATGAAAGAATGAATATCTCATGATTTCAAGCATAGCTTTGATGTCTTTGGTTGATTAATGATAGGTGAAGAAAGCTTGGAGAAAGGTTGAAGCAAGAAGGAATAGCTAGGAGTAAAGAGAAGACAATGGAATAAGTGAAATTGAACCAGGAAGCAAAAAGCTGGACCTAAAGTTAGCATCAAACTTTTGCACAAACTTTTGGTTGAAAAGTTAGCCCCAACGTTAGCCCCTAACTTTTGGGCTAACGTTGGAACTTGAAAATCACTCCCTGGGTACCAAAAGTTTGCGCCAACGTTAGCCCCTAACTTTGAGGCTAACGTTGGCACATGAAAATCACCCCTGGGCACCAAAAGTTTGTGCCAACGTTAGCCCCTAACTTTGAGGCTAACGTTGGCATGAAGAAAACCTCCCTGGGCACCAAAAGTTTGCGCCAACGTTAGCCCCTAACTTGGTGGCTAACGTTGGCACATGAAAATCACAAGGGGAGGAGCAAAAGTTTGCGCCAACGTTAGCCCCTAACTTGGTGGCTAATGTTGGCACATGAAAATCACAAGGGGAGGAGCAAAAGTTTTCGCCAACGTTAGCCCCTAACTTGGTGGCTAACGTTGGCGCCACAAGTGCACAAGGTAAGGCCAACGTTAGGGCCAAAGTTAGACCCCTAACTTTGGCACCAACGTTGGTATCAGCTGGATATGGATGCTGATATGAAAAGTTTGGGCAAAAGTTAGCCCCCTAACTTTTGCTCAAACTTTTGGTCCAACTTTTGCAAAACTCCAACCCGGTTCAATTGGTTCACTTTGGTTCTTCTCCAAACTTCAAGAGCAATCAACCAAGGCCTCTTTCAACCCAATTCCACCAAGAGCAAAGGCCCAACTCAAGGCTTGAAGATCATTTGAAGAAAGTGTATAAATAGGATAGAATTTAAGTTCTTCGGGGAGCTTTCTTTTGGAGTTTTCATAATAGTTTTCGGAGAGCTTTGGATATTGAGTGATCTTTAATTTCTTTGTCTTGGGGAAGGAGAATTCACTTCTCTTCCTCTCAGTTTTATTGCTTTCAATTTCTATTACAATTGTCTTGGATTTTGGGTTGGAGAATTGAAGAAATTCTGTTTCAATCTCAACCTTGGATCTCACTGCTTTATTTACTGCTTGATTGAATTTCAATTTCTGTTAATTGCTCTTCATCCACTTTCTTTGAATTTCAATTACAATTTCTTGTTGGATCTAGGAAGGCATTGAGATCTAGACTTGGTTTTTTAGTCTCTGGGTCCTGAGATCTAATTTCCCAATTTTACATTCTCTGTTACTGTTTTCCATGTTCATTTACTTTTCTGCTCTGAGATCCAATTTGATCCCACTCCTCTTCTACTTCTCTGCTTGATGCAATTTACTTTTCCTTGTTTAAATTCTGCAAATCCAATCCCCAATTTCCTTTACAATTCCAGCCGTTTACATTTCTTGCACTTTAAGATTCCGCAATTTACATTTCTTGCATTCTAAGTTTCTGCTATTTAATTTCTTGTTCTTTAAGATTCAGCACTTTAATTCCCTGTTCTCTTTACTTCCATGCAATTTAATTTCTGCAAATCATAAAACACTCAACCAAATCTTGATTCGCTTGACTAAATTAACCACTAAGCTAAAATTGCTCAATCCTTCAATCCTTGTGGGATCGACCTCACTCCCGTGAGTTTTTATTACTTGATACGACCCGGTACACTTGCCGGTTAGATTTGTGTGTTTTGGGAGAAATTTATTTTTCACCAAAATACTCATCAACTAGATCACTTGATATCACCTATACCAAAAGATATTAGAGATATGATCTTGAGTTTACCCCCACCCAAACATTGTAATGATGCCCCTGGTTGGTATTGGAATCCAAATAATCATAGGGAATATAGCACAAAATCTAGATACCTCTGAGTTGCTAAAAAAATTTTAGTGGAATGATTAGAATGATTGGTCTTGGTTGTGAAAATTAAAGATTCCGGAGAAGTTTAAGATGCTTATTTGGTTGGCAGTCAATGAGGCTCTCCTAACTGCTATTTTTCACTTTAGAAAAAGGTCTTGCTGATTCTGATGTTTGTCCTCGATATAACATGACCCAAGAATCAGTGCTTCATTGTCTTGGTGAGTGTGAGGTTGTCAAAGCAATTCGAAAGCTGTTGGATTTGGAGTGTCTTGTTCTTCGGAGAGAGGACAGTTTTTATGAGTGGTTCAGGAATAATATCAAGGAAAGAAAGTTTATCTTTACATCAATAATTTGGTAGATTTGGATACATAAATGCCAACATATGTTTGGTACAGTTGCTGAGTGGTCTGATAGGAGGGTGGTGAACCTAGAGAGATCTACGGCGAATGAGATAAAAATTAATTGTGATAGTGGTATATATTATGAAGAGGGGCGTGTAGGTTTTGGGTGTCTGTTAAGGAATTATGCTGGTTCTTGGATTCTTGGTTGCTTTGGGACTCTTCCTGTCTGGTCCATAAAGAGGTGCGAGCTCTTCGTGGTTTGGCGCGGCCTTGTCCTGGCTTGGTAGTGTGGTTTTTGACAAGTTATTTATGAAACAGATAGCTTAATTAGACGTCTTCCTTCTTCTGGGTGGTATTTGGAATTTTGGATAATGTTTGTAATATCAATCTTATAAACAAAATTCAGGACCTGTTGACTCGACATTGGAATGTTTAGTTCGATTTTATCAAGCGTGATTCTAACAGCGTTATTAATTGGCTAGCCAAAGCTGGTGTGTAAGGAATAGTAAAGAATACTTAGTGTGGTTAGAGTCTAAGGAGACGCTAAACCATCTCCAAAAAAACATTACTAAAGCTTTTTAACTTTCTTTCTCTTATTATCTTTTGGTTCTTATTTAATTTGTCTAAACACTAAAAAAAAAAATTGTTGTGATACTTTTTATGTAGAGATATAGGTAATAGTAATAGATCCTTAAAGCTTAAAAAATATTCTGGGAATAAAAAAAAATCAATTATCAAGCATTTGTGTATATTTGTAAATGTCATTTCATGCATTTTTTCAAAACAAATTAATCAACCATCGAAACGGTCAAATATTTCATAATAAAATAATAAAAAAGTTTTCACAGAAATATAATCAAACTTTAATAAGCACAAATGACTAGTGATGATTGAGAGTTAATTCATCCTCCTAATAATTAAAAATTTTCCTTATTCGGAAATTAGGAAGATGTGTTAGAATTCTGTATCATTTAATTTTTCAATACAAAATCAGTTATTTTTATAATTTTACTTATATATTGTTTATAAATATAATTTTACTTTGATTATATATTATTTATGAAGTTTGATTTATAAATGTGAATTAATTCCATTATATTGTTTATAAAGTTTGATTATTAATGTGAACAAAGTTTAATTATATCTCGTATAAAGTTTCATTATAAAGACTAGTATTTTTGTATATATATGCAGAAACATATTTGTTAAATGTATGCAAAAATAATGAAAATAATAGGGATAAGTATGATTTTGGTCCCTAACGCAGGGGCCAAAAATTAATTTCATCTTTAGCCTTTTTTTTTTGCAATAAAATAGTTCCAAAGGTTTCAGTTTGTTTCAAAATCGTCCCTTGGACGATTTTACCCCCTGTGGTCGTTAGCTTCCATTACGACCGTTTTAACGGATTGTTGATAATGTTATTAATATAAATAATAATAAAAAGATTAAATAATGAAAGTGAATGAATGTGAAGTGCAGGGGAGGATGAACGACGGCGGCTTCTGCTGAAGATCGACGAAGAGTAGCAGCGCTAGGGTTCAGGAGACAGCGTCTATGGCTTTCCAAAGCTCAAGAGCCTCACATTTTCGTTCAGCTGCAAAGGAGTTGCTCTGTGGCCATGGTGAGAGGCCGATTTTGTAAACTTCATCGATGAAGGATAACCTGGGACGAAGATTTTAGGGTTGCGTATACTATAAGGTAAGGTGTTCTTCCTATTTTGCCATTGTTGGTCTGAGAATTTGGGATTTGTTCATATGTCTCTGTGGCTTCTGTCAGGTTCAGGATGGCTGTTATTTCTTCAGATGGGCAAATCCGGAACCTGGAGGTGTTCAGGAAGAGGTTGAAATTGCAAGAAATAGGAGGAAGATAACGAAATTAAAAACAAGATTGAAGTAAGTGGAGATGAAGCTTTGGGTTGTTGCTGCTCTATGTATTGTTGGCTGGGTGGGGTTTTTGTTCTTATTGCTGCAGAATCAATATAACTTAAAGCACCCGAATGGAATGAACCTAGGTTATAGATGATTTGGTAGGGAATGTTATGAGATTTCTTGGGTTGTGTGGGTAGAGTTTGAGGGTATTCTGTGATGTTACAGTGGATTAGGTGTGTAGCATGTTTGAAGCTGTTTGAATTAATGAAGGAAAGTGCTGTTTAATGTTTCCCAAAATGTCAACTTCTTTAATGGTGAAGTTGTGTTATTTTGTAATGTAAATGTACTTCATGAGTAAAGCACAAAAGCATTGAATCCATGATCTAAAAATTCAGTAATTACTAATGGCATATTTCATTTGATGAGTAGTTAAAACATACACAAGTAAACTGTTTGCATCCACATGCCTAGTTCCAAAATACAGAGAAGCAACACTTCAAGTGTCTTCAGGCACTTAATACCAAAATACAGTAATGAAACCAATGTAACTAAGGTAATGTTCTGAAACTAAATAGCCAATACCAAAATACAAACACTGCTTGCAAAGCACTAAGACATGAGTCACAAAAGATTTCACATGCAAATCCTAAAGATTTCCCCATTGAGATGGAGGTAATTTGGCTATCAACCTCAGCTTCTGCAGGGGTACATGAGGTGCACTGCTTTGAAGGATAGAAAATTGTCTCTTCCTCACAGATGGCTGGCTAAGGGGCTGTTTGTTGCTAGTGGAGGTTGCAGCTGTCAGCTGATGCAGCCTTGTTCTTGGGGTGGGCCAGGATATTGGGCTGAGTGGAAGCTTTCTTGGGCTGAGGTGCTTGTGTGGTGGGCCAGGCTACAATTTTCTTGGCCCTTGGGGGATTTTCTTGGGCTGAGATGCTGGCAGGTTGGTTGGTGATGGTGTAGTCCTCCTCTTTCTCCCTCCTCGAACTGTCTGACCAGGTGCCAGCTTAGGTGTATCCTTCTTAGCTCTTTTGGTTGAAGTTTGGGCCTATAAACAAAATGTAAATCATAGAGACAGTTACACACATATCATATAGTAGTCAAATTAAATTTATAGCAATCACAATGGTAAGTAAACCCTAGAACAGCATGACACAAACCATCTTCTTAGGCTTGGTGCAGCCGCTCTTCTTGTGTCCCACTCCACCACAGTTGGAGCATCTTTGGACTTGTCCCCTCCATGACAGATGAATCTGGTTTCTGTTATCTTCATCTACAGGCCCTCGCTTCCTCTTCTTCACCGGTCTGTGGCTTGGCCTCCTGTATGGAGGTGGGATGACATCATCATATTGAGTCCTCTCCCATAGCTCCGGGCTGTTTACAAGGTGTATGACCTCTCGATAGCACCTCAGGTAGGCCTCCTTCTTGTAGCAGTCATCCACATATGACTCCAAATCAAGGCCCTTGAAGGTGATGCAGCTGATGGCATGAGGACAAGGAATCCCACTCATTTTCTATTTCCTGCAAGAACATTCACTAGCATCCAGATCCACAACATACTTATCTAGACCACACATAACCTCGTACTTACAGCTGACCAGTATAGCTGATGCACATAAACTAGTTATGCTACGATTTAGGAAATTGCACGATCGGCAAAATTCCTTCCGGCAAGTGCACCGGTTATCGTCAAGTAAAAACTCACAATAGAGTGAGGTCGAATCCCACAAGGATTGGTTGAGTGAGCAATTCGGATTAGAAGTGTGTTCTAGTTGAGCGGAATCAAGATTGAGATGAGTATTGCGGAATGTAAAAGTGGCGGGAAAAGTAAATGACAAGAAATTGAAATGGCGGAATCTTAAATTGCATGAATTAAAGAGCAGAAACTAAATTGCTGAAATTAAAAGGGAATGGGGGTGATTGCATGAATTGAGTAGCAGAACGTAAAGAGAAAGTGGAAATCAGAATTGGGGAATTCATTGGGTTATAGGAGATATTGAGATCTCCGAATCAAAACATGTTTATCTCTTCCTCAACCAATGCGTTCATTGAATTTTGCTTGGCAATCTTATATGATTGGATCCCAATTCCTTGGCTCACCAATGCTCTCTAAAAACAAACAAATTCCCAATCCCTTGGTTTAAATGTTCATAAGAAGAGATGATGCTTGATCACTGATTATACCACACAATTTCATGAACCACAATTTGGTAGGATTACATGTCACAATATCCATCCAAACCCCAATCCAATCCACTGTGAGAAAGCTTCTCTAGCATGAATCCTCCATTCCTTTCCCAAGGCTCCGAAGGATTCCAAGTATGAGTAGTTTCTTTCCCAAGACAACTACTCAATGGAATTAGATCGAGAAGCTTTCTAACAAAATTCAAGAGAAAAGATTGAAGAAGAAGATAAACTATTATTGATTCATTGAATTACAATAGAGCTCCCTAACCCAATGAAAGGGGGTTTAGTGAATCATAGCTCTGAATTCAATTACAAAGAAAAGGAAAACTAGCTAAAAGTGAAAGTAAAAAGTCCTCTCTAACTTAACTTCTATCCTATTTATACACTTTCTATATTGAGCTTCAGTTGTGCTTCTTGGGCTTTGAGGCCTCTCCTTGCTTTCCTTTTGCCTTGGGTTTATGATCCATAACCTTGATGAGGTTGTTGATCCAAATCCTGTAACATTTATTGAGCCAACTTAGTGATAATTAAATAATGACACATGACTCAATAAATTGAGATTTCAAACTCATCAATCCTTCAGGCCCAATCCCATAAACCATGATATTCAATTGGGTTTCATACCAAAGTAAGTTTAAGTTAATATTTGTGCTCAAAGACTAACTTAAATCACAATATTTTTGGCCCAGAAACCTTTTCCAAGAGTGGCGTTTAAGTTGTAGTTTAAGCTTAAACTGCAGCTTAAACGCCAGACACTTCCAGTGAGGCCTTTTGTAGAAGCACGTTTAAGCTTCAGTTAAGGTTAAACTGAAGCTTAAACGTGGAAATGGAAGAAGGTAGCCCTGGAGAGTCATGTAGTCAAACACGTTTAAGCTTCAGTTTAAGGTTAAACTGAAGCTTAAACGTGGAGATAGGAAAGGCAGCCCTGGAGGTCGAACACGTTTAACCTCAGTTTGAGGTCAAACTGGAGGTTAAACGTGGAAGCTTAGAATGGTGGCCCTGGAGGTGTCGAACACGTTTAACCTCCAGTTTGAGGTCAAACTGGAGGTTAAACGTGGAAATGGAGAGAGCAACCCTGGAGTAGAAAAGCTGTCGAACACGTTTAAGCTCCAGTTTGAGTCAAACTGGAGCTTAAACGTGGAATGGCTCCCTGGTACTCTTCCTGGTTCTGGCGTTTAACCTCCAGTTTGAGGTCAAACTGGAGGTTAAACGTGGAACTCCTCCCTGGGTGGCATACTCATTCTGGCGTTTAACCTCCAGTTTGAGGTCAAACTGGAGGTTAAACGTGGAATGCTCCTTAAGTGAGGCTTTTCATTCTGGCGTTTAACCTCCAGTTTGAGGTCAAACTGGAGGTTAAACTTCAATCCCAGCATTTCTTATCCTTCATGATTTTGGCGTTTAAGCTCCAGTTTAGGCTTAAACTGGAACTTAAACTCCACATGTGATATTCAAGCTTCCTTTATTGATTTTGTTGCTTCCTTGCTTAGCCTCTTCTTCCCTGAAATCATCCAAACAATTGCATCAAAGTCTTGCAAAATTTCATGAGAAATCTTCCATTCATAGCATTTAAGTAATATAACTAAAACTCATGGATTTTGCATCAAAATCATATTGTTTGGATGGTTCATTACTTTGTTCTTCATTTAACCATTTTTGGTTACTTTAAGCTCAAGAAAATGCATAAAACAACTAAAACTAACAGAAAAATGCTAGTGAAACTAGCCTATGATGCCTTGGCATCACAACACCAAACTTAATACTTGCTTGTCCCTAAGCAAGTCCTGAGTTATTTGAGAAGAAAGTATGAAACAGAAAGCAATTACATTGGCTATATTAGCAAGCATTTGAAGTTCATCAGAAGGGTTTTATGCAGAAAGTTGCAGCATCACTTTTTCATACTTATCAGGTAGGATTATCACTTTTTCATTGCATCCATCAAACATTGCTATGGCCTCTTGTTATTCTTATGTCTTTGGCACTTTTCTTTTCTTTGTTTTTCTTTTCTTTTTCTTAGAGCTTCTTTGCTCCTTGTTTGCTTAGTGTCATGTGTTGCACAAGCCTTTGGCATTTTCTTTTTCTTATCAGTGCACTACACATATCCACTTTAGGCATTTTAGTTCACATTTCTTCTTGAGACATTGGTGCCCAGCACCTCTTTGTGTGACTAAATGTTTTGTATTTAGGTTGCTCTTGATAATGGACTTTTGGTTGATAATCCCGGGTTAGTTAACCCAAGTTACCAAGTGTTGAAACACTCCTCAGAACCTATTCATCCAAGCATATCCTTAATACATAAACACCACAGGCATTTGTCTCAGAAGTTCAAACCATTGGTACCTAGCTTATTTTCTCAATTTTTTTTTTTGCTTTTTGGTTGCCTTTTTCCGTGGCTTTTTCTTTTTTCTTTTTCTTTCTTTTTTTTTTTTTATGGCCAAAGACATTTATTCATCAAGATCCATAGACAATTTTCACTTTCTACATAAAAAATGATAATTCTACGCTCTAATTTTAGTGATCTGACTAAACAATCAAGCATGCATACCACCACTTAATTCTACTTGATTTGTTACTAATTTAGCCAAGTTACTTTTGTTCAAACTTTTTCTTTTATTTTTGGAAACAGAACAAGCATGGCACGCACTTGTTTAAGAAGGTGAAGTTATATCCAAACATCTAGGCATTCACTTTATTCAAAGCAATTAACAAACAGACATACTAAAAAAACTACACATTCCAGAAAGATTCAACATTTACAGTTTAAACCAGAACACGCATGCTTTTGTTTGCCCTTTTTAAAGAATTATCAAGGAACAATACCACCTTGTGAAATTCCTTGTTTTCTCTTTGTTGTCAGGAAACAATTTGATTTCTCCTTCTTCTTCCTAAATGTTGCTTCATGCTTTAAGGTTCTTGTTTCCTTTCCTGCAAAGAGTAATGAAGTTGCTTGCTTCTCAAGCACTTGAGTGGTTAGCTCAACTATGTGTGGGTAAGTATCGGATTCTTAGATTGGTGTGTGAACACCAAACTTAGTCTCCCACTTACTTCTCTCTGTTCTTTGAATCCTTGAGTTATCTTGGAATGATGTTGCTACTAAGGGTTTTAAGCATTTCTGTGACTGCTTAGAATAGTTGTTCCTTTCATATAATTCAAAGGTTGTTGTGTTCAGTTGATCTTTATGGTGGAACACCAAACTTAGATTCACACATTCCCCTTTGACTTATTGATCCATGAATTCATTGTTTGGTGTGAAACACCAAACTTAATTCTTTGCAATGCACAGAAACTACTTTACCCTTTTTATTGAAACAAATAAAAGAAACAGCAACAAGGTATTACCTCAGGTTGGGTTGCCTCCCAACAAGCGCTTCTTTAACGTCATTAGCTTGACGGTCAGCTTCCTCAGTTGAGGTGATATTTAACTTTGTCCTTCTCCTCCACATCTCCCAAGTAATGTTTGAGTCTTTGACCGTTAACAATGAAGGTTCGTTGTGACTTTTCTTCCATGATTTCTACTTGTCCATAATTGGAGACCTTGGTGACAAGGAATGGTCCAGACCACCTTGATTTTAGCTTCCCTGAAATAGCTTCAGCCTAGAATTGTAGAGCAATACTTTTTGCCCTTCTTCAAATTTCCTTGGGGCTATGTTGCTGTCATGCTTCTTCTTTGCTCTTTCTTTGTAAATTTTGGCATTCTCATAAGCTTCCGCTCTGAATTCTTCCAACTCTTGAATTTGCAACATCCTTCTTTCTCCAGCGGCTTTGTTGTCCAAGTTCAGAAGTTTCAAGGCCCAGTATGCCTTGTGCTCCAACTCCAGTGGCAGATGGCAAGCTTTTCCATATACTAGTTGGTAAGGAGACATTCCAATTGGTGTTTTGAAAGCTGTCCTATATGCCCAAAGAGCATCATCTAGCTTAATCGACCAGTCCTTTCTTGAGGTTCCCACAGTTTTTTCCAGGATTCTTTTGAGTTCTCTGTTAGATATTTCGGCTTGCCCACTTGTCTGTGGATGGTATGGTGTGGCTACCCTGTGTTTGACTCCATATTTTAGGAGCAATGCCTCTAATGGTTTGTTGCAAAAGTGGCTTCCTCCATCACTGATGATTGCTCTTGGAACCCCAAAACGGCAAAAAATGTGTTTTCTGAGGAAGTTCATGACTACCTTATTATCATTGGTTGGAGTTGCTATTGCTTCAACCCATTTAGAGACATAGTCTACTGCCACAAGAATGTAATTATTTGAGTATGAGGAGGGAAAGGGTCCCATGAAATCTATCCCCCATACATCAAACATTTCAAGTTTCAGAATGAATTGTTGTGGCATTTCATTTCTTCTTGGCAGGTTCCCAGCTTTCTGGCATTCATGGCAGTGCTTCACTAATTCTTTTGCATCTTTGAAGATAGTAGGCCAATAAAAACCACACTGCAACACCTTAGCTGCTGTTCTTTCTCCTGCAAAGTGCCCTCCATAAGTGGAGCCATGGCAGTCCCATAAAACTTCCCTTCCTTCTTCCTCGGATATGCATCTTCTGAGTATGCCATCGGAACATTTTTTGAACAAGTATGGTTCGTCCCAGATGAAGTATTTGACATCATTTACCAATTTCTTCCTTTGATGTTTGTTAAATTCCAAAGGTAAACTCCCAGTGGCCTTGAAGTTTGCTATGTCTGCAAACCAGGGTGCTTTGTGAATTATCATGAGTTGTTCATCAGGAAAGCACTCATTTACATGTGTGCTTTGTGTGCTTCCTTCTTCACATGGTATCCTTGATAAATGATCTGCCACCTTGTTCTCTACACCCTTCTTGTCTTTGATTTCAATGTCAAATTCCTGCAACAAAAGAACCCATCTAATAAGTCTCGGTTTAGATTCTTGTTTAGCAAGTAAATATTTTAAAGCTGAATGATCAGTGAAGACAATGACTTTAGATCCAATGAGATAAGATCTAAATTTTTCAAATGCAAAGACTATTGCCAAGAGTTCTTTTTCAGTGGTTGTGTAATTTCTTTGGTTAGCATTCAAGACTTTACTGGCATAATAAATCACATGTACCAAATTGTCCTTCCTTTGTCCTAACACTGCCCCAATAGCAAGGTCTGATGCATCACACATCAGTTCAAAAGGTAAGTTCCAATCAGGTGGGGCAATGATAGGTGCAGAGGAAAGTTTTTGCTTCAAAAGTTCATAGGCTAGCATGCAATTTTTATCAAATACAAAGGGTGTATCAGAGACAAGCAAGTTACTCAAAGGTTTGGCTATTTTAGAAAAGTCTCTAATAAACCTTCTGTAAAAACCAGCGTGTCCCAAAAAGCTCCTAACTGCCTTGACATTACTTGGTGGAGGTAGTTTTTCAATGATTTCCACCTTAGCTCTGTCCACCTCCATGCCTCTATTAGAGATTTTGTGGCCAAGGACTATTCCTTCTGTGACCATGAAATGACACTTTTCCCAGTTTAATACTAGGTTAGTCTCTTGGCACCTCTTAAGCACCAAGGCAAGGTGGTGTAGGCAGCTGGGAAAAGAATCCCCAAACACAGAAAAATCGTCCATGAAGACCTCAATAAATTTTTCAATCATGTCTGAAAAGATGGACAGCATGCATCTTTGGAAAGTGGCAGGTGCATTGCACAATCCAAAGGGCATGCGTCTATAAGCAAAAACTCCATATGGACAAACAAATGATGTTTTCTCTTGATCACTCGGATCAACTACTATTTGGTTGTATCCTGAATATCCATCCAAGAAGCAATAGTAAGCATGTCCGGCAAGCCTTTCAAGCATCTGATCCATGAATGGGAGTGGGAAATGATCCTTTCTGGTGGCTTCATTGAGCTTTCTGTAGTCTATGCACATCCTCCACCCAGTGACGGTTCTTGTGGGTATGAGTTCGTTCTTCTCATTTGGTACCACAGTTATGCCACCTTTCTTGGGAACTACATGGATGGGACTAACCCATGGGCTATCAGAAATGGGGTAGATTACCCCTGCCTGCCATAACTTCCTGACTTCCTTTTGTACCACTTCTTTCATGACGGGATTCAATCTTCTCTGAGCTTGAATGGAGGGTCTAGCATCCTCTTCTAACAAGATTTTATGCATGCATATGGATGAACTTATCCCCTTCAAATCAGCTAGGGTCCATCCAATGGCATCTTGATGAGTTTGCAGCACCTTGATCAATTCTTCTTCCTGTTCTTGGCTCAAGGCCGAGCTAATGATAACAGGGTGACTCTCATCACTACCCAAGTATGCATACTTGAGATTAGGGGGCAATGCTTTGAGCTCAGGTTTTGGTGCTTCCTTTTCTTCTTTCACTTTCTCTGGCCTGCTTAGCATGGTTGTGTCAGCACCCTTGATATCACTAACTTCAATATCCTTGGTGAACTCCTCCTCTGCCACTTCCTTTATTGTTTCCTCAAAAGTTTCTTGTACTGCAATGTCCACTACATCAACCCTCATGCATTCCCTTAGTGATTCTGATGGATAGCTCATTGCCTTGAATACATTAAACACCAATTTCTCATCATGTAGTCTAAGAGTGAGTTCACCCTTTTGTACATCTATGATGGCTCCAGCAGTAGCTAGGAAGGGTCTTCCCAGAATTATTGAAGCTTTGGCTTCTTCCTCCATATCTAACACCACAAAATCAGCAGGAAATATAAATTCTCCCACTTTCACCAACAAATCCTCAACTATCCCATGAGGGAATTTAAAAGTTCGATCTGCCAATTGGAGGGCCATTCTTGTTGGTTTGGCTTCCTCAATCTTCATTCTTCTCATCATTGTTAGCGACATCAAATTGATGCTGGCCCCTAAATCACACAAGGCCTTCTCCACCATGACTTCTCCTATAATGCAGGGGATTTGGAAACTGTCTGGGTCCTTCAATTTCTGAGGCAATTTGTGCTGAATGATAGCACTGCATTCTTCAGTTAACAACACAGTTTCCTCATTTCTCCAGCTTCTCTTCTTGGTCATTAATTCTTTTAAGAATTTTGCATAGAGTGGCATTTGCTCTATTGCCTCAGCAAAGGGAATGTTGATTTGAAGCTTCTTGAAAATCTCCAAGAACCTGGAGAATTGGCCATCCTTTTCACTTTTCATCAAACGTTGAGGATAAGGTGCTTTAGGTGTGTAAGGCTTCAAGACCTCTTTTTCTTTTTCTTTTGTTGCAAACGGTGTAAAGATTGTCCTTGTTCTTTGTCTTTCACATTTTCCTTTGCTTCATCCTCTGTGGTTTCCCTTGAATCTCCTTTAGATTCTTTCCACTTCTGAGGGTTATGGCCTTACATTCCTCCCTTGCATAGCCTTGGCAGCATGAGAACCGCTTGTCCCAGGGGCTTGCTTAGTCAAATACAAAATTTGATTTTCTAGCTTCTGGATGGCAGCTCCTTGGTTTTGCAAGTTAGAATTTACTTCTTCCTTAAAAGCTTTCAATTCAATTATGTCTTGGCTCATGGTTGCAAGCATTCCTTCTATCCGGTTTAATTGATCTTGAAATTGTTGGTTCGGATTAGGTTGGGTATGTTGATTATTTTGGCCATGATATGATGGTTGGGGGTAAGTGTTTTGTGTGGCTTGGTATGATCTTTGGTTGGAGTTTTGGTATGTGGAATTGTTTGTTGGTTGTGGTTGTAAGGTTTGTGGTTTTGTGGTTGGGTTTGTTGGTTTCCCCACCCAAAGTTTGGGTGGTTTCTCCAGCCTGGGTTGTAAGTGTTGGATGTGGATCATATGATTGCCTTTGTTGGTTTCCCACATAGTTGCCTCATCCCAATCACCTCCTTCAATGCTACTTCCTCTTGATCTTGTGTGTGTATTGCAGCCACTTGCTTTGTTTCTATTTGCCTGGTAAGCTCTGCTAGTTGCTTGGCAAACACCTTGTTTTTGGGCTAGAATTGTATCAACATGGTTCAGCTCCATGACTCCCTTAGTGTTGTGCCTTTCTGATGCATAGTAGTACTCATTCTCAGCCACTGTCTCGATCACTTCAATGGCTTCTTCCACAGTCTTTTTCCTGTTCAATGAACCTCCTGATGAATGGTCTACAGCCTTCCTTGATTCATAAGAGAGCCCATCATAGAAGATGTGCAGTTGCACCCAATCATGGAACATGTTTGGTGGGCATTTCCTTGTCAAGTCCTTGAATCTCTCCCATGCCTCGTAGAGAGTTTCACCATCTTGTTGTCTAAAAGTCTGAACCTCAGATCGAAGCCTATTGACCTTTTGTGGAGGGTAGAAACGTGCCAGAAACTTGCTTTCCACCTCATCCCATGTTGTTAGACTCCCCCTTGGGAATGATTCCAGCCACTTAGCTGCTTTGTCCCTAAGTGAAAATGGGAACAAAAGCAGTTTATAGGCATCTTCCTGGACTCCATTGGACTTCACAGTGTCACAAATTCTCAGGAATTTTGTGAGATGTTGGTTTGGGTCTTCATTAGCACTTCCTCCAAAGGAACAATGATTTCCACAAGTGATATTAGCTATGGCTTGAGCTCAAAATTGTTGGCCTGAATGGGTGGTTTCTGGATGCTACTACCACAATTCCCAGAGGTTGGGTTTATGTATGAACTAAGAACCCTCCTCTCAGGGATGGCATCGTTTCCATCAGCTCTCTCATGGTTGTGAGCTTCTCTATCCATGTTGAGATCTAAAGCTTCCTCAAAATTGTCCTCAGATTCTCCTTCAGATTCCTCTTCTCCCTACTACTCTCTTCCCTCTTGCTTCCCTTCTAAGTCTATGAAGGGTCCTCTCTGGTTCGGTATATGGAGGAGTTGATGTCTCTCCTCTCCTACCTGTCATACAAGAACACAGCTCAACACAATAAGTGAAATACTCTTGGTTAATGGAAGAGTATGGTTAGATCAATTGAGGAATTAATTCAAACAGTTAGTGAGTCAGTGAGTTAGTTGCCTGAATTTAAAGGCATAAAGAAGGAAAGCATGTAACCAGTGCAGAAATTAAAATTCAACAGTATCTTGAACAGAATTAACAAAGCAAGAGAAAATTGCTCAATCTAGTTAGCTTCCAATTTGAGAATTGTCAATCGAAAACCAATCCCCGGCAACGGCGCCATAAACTTGATGCACATAAACTAGTTATGCTACGATTTAGGAAATTGCACGATCGGCAAAATTCCTTCCGGCAAGTGCACCGGTTATCGTCAAGTAAAAACTCACAATAGAGTGAGGTCGAATCCCACAAGGATTGGTTGAGTGAGCAATTCGGATTAGAAGTGTGTTCTAGTTGAGCGGAATCAAGATTGAGATGAGTATTGCGAATGTAAAATTGGCGGGAAAAGTAAATGACAAGAAATTGAAATGGCGGAATCTTAAATTGCATAATTAAAGAGCAGAAACTAAATTGCTGAAATTAAAAGGGAATGGGGGTGATTGCATGAATTGAGTAGCAGAATGTAAAGAGAAAGTGGAAATCAGAATGGGGAATTCATTGGGTTATAGGAGATATTGAGATCTCCGAATCAAAACATGTTTATCCCTTCCTCAACCAATGCGTTCATTGAATTTTGCTTGGCAATCTTATATGATTGGATCCCAATCCCTTGGCTCACCAATTCTCTCTAAAAACAACAAATTCCCAATCCCTTGGTTTAAATGTTCATAAGAAGAGATGATGCTTGATCACTGATTATACCACACAATTTCATGAACCACAATTTGGTAGGATTACATGTCACAATATCCATCCAAACCCCAATCCAATTCACTGTGAGAAAGCTTCTCTAGCATGAATCCTCCATTCCTTTCCCAAGGCTCCGAAGGATTCCAAGTATGAGTAGTTTCTTTCCCAAGACAACTACTCAATGGAATTAGATCGAGAAGCTTTCTAACAAAATTCAAGAGAAAAGATTGAAGAAGAAGATAAACTATTATTGATTCATTGAATTACAATAGAGCTCCCTAACCCAATGAAAGGGGGTTTAGTGAATCATAGCTCTGAATTCAATTACAAAGAAAAGGAAAACTAGCTAAAGTGAAAGTAAAAAAAGTCCTCTCTAACTTAACTTCTATCCTATTTATACACTTTCTATATTGAGCTTCAGTTGTGCTTCTTGGGCTTTGAGGCCTCTCCTTGCTTTCCTTTTGCCTTGGGTTTATGATCCATAACTTGATGAGGTTGTTGATCCAAATCCTGTAACATTTATTGAGCCAACTTAGTGATAATCAAATAATGACACATGACTCAATAAATTGAGATTTCAGACTCATCAATCCTTCAGGCCCAATCCCATAAACCATGATATTCAATTGGGTTTCATACCAAAGTAAGTTTAAGTTAATATTTGTGCTCAAAGACTAACTTAAATCACAATATTTTTGGCCCAGAAACCTTTTCCAAGAGTGGCATTTAAGTTGTAGTTTAAGCTTAAACTGCAGCTTAAACGCCAGACACTTCCAGTGAGCCCTTTTGTAGAAGCACGTTTAAGCTTCAGTTTAAGGTTAAACTGAAGCTTAAACGTGGAAATGGAAGAAGGTAGCCCTGGAGAGTCATGTAGTCGAACACGTTTAAGCTTCAGTTTAAGGTTAAACTGAAGCTTAAACGTGGAGATAGGAAGGGCAGCCCTGGAGGTGTCGAACACGTTTAACCTCCAGTTTGAGGTCAAACTGGAGGTTAAACGTGGAAATGGAGAGAGCAACCCTGGAGGAGAAAAGCTGTCGAACACGTTTAAGCTCCAGTTTGAGGTCAAACTGGAGCTTAAACGTGGAATGGCTCCCTGGTACTCTTCCTGGTTCTGGCGTTTAACCTCCAGTTTGAGGTCAAACTGGAGGTTAAACGTGAAACTCCTCCCTGGGTGGCATACTCATTCTGGCGTTTAACCTCCAGTTTGAGGTCAAACTGGAGGTTAAACTTCAATCCCAGCATTTCTTATCCTTCATGATTTTGGCGTTTAAGCTCCAGTTTAGGCTTAAACTGGAACTTAAACTTCACATGTGATATTCAAGCTTCCTTTATTGATTTTGTTGCTTCCTTGCTTAGCCTCTTCTTCCCTGAAATCATCCAAACAATTGCATCAAAGTCTTGCAAAATTTCATGAGAAATCTTCCATTCATAGCATTTAAGTAATATAACTAAAACTCATGGAATTTGCATCAAAATCATATTGTTTGGATGGTTCATTGCTTTGTTCTTCATTTAACCATTTTTGGTTACTTTAAGCTCAAGAAAATGCATAAAACAACTAAAACTAACAGAAAAATGCTAGTGAAACTAGCCTATGATGCCTTGGCATCAGAATCCACAGTCTAAGATTTTTCTAGCAGTTCTTTGAGGGCCAAAATGTCCTCCACTCTCAGATGAGTGACAGGCCTCTAAGATAGACTGGAATTCTGATTGAGGCACACACCGTCTTATTACCTGGTCAGCGCCACATCTCCATAAATATGGTCATCCCATATATATATTTAGACTCGCTTTTCAGCTTGTCTCTTTGATGCTTAGAAAAGTTTGGAGAAAGGTGCGTCAGTCATCATACCAAGGACTATCTCAGATACTGCTTGCAGGTTATCAAATGGGAAATTATCAGATATAGGAGTGGAATCATCTGTAATATGTTCAAGGCGACTCAAGTGGTCTGCCACTAAATTCTGGTTACCACTCCTGTCCTTAATTTCTAAATCAAATTCTTGTAATAGCAGTATCCAACGTATAAGCCTTGGTTTGGACTCCTTTTTAGATAATAAATACTTTAGAGCTGCGTGGTCCGAATACACTACTACTTTAGTACCAAGTAAATAGGCTCGAAATTTATCCAAAGCGAAAACAATAGCAAGAAGCTCTTTCTCAGTAGTAGTGTAATTCGACTGAGCGGCATCTAAGGTTTTAGACGCGTAAGCAATAACAAAAGATCCTTACCTCAGTAGCATGCTGTTGCTACTGCATGGTTGGAAGCATCACACATTATCTCAATGGTTGGCTCCAGTCTGGTCCTCTTACAATTGGGGCTTGAGTCAGTGCAGTCTTCAGCTTATCAAACGCTTGTTTGCAATTTTCACTGAACTCGAACTCAATATCTTTCTGTAGTAGTCTGGATAAGGGAAG